>NW_026260160.1:0-112275 GCF_024291825.1 Alternaria postmessia | reverse complement strand
TCTCAGTTCGCGATTCTAAAAAATGTCTTGGCAGTCAATCAGGTCAGTTCACTACCTCCAGACTGACAGTTTGAACCGCAAAGATGAACTGACAACTGACTGATTGACTGATAGCAACTCTGATCTCAACAGTATCATGATCCGCGATACTTCCGAATATAACCACACCCAGTATGTGGCGAACCGATCAATGATTGTGCGGGACAATACGTTCAATGCAGACAGTACGCAACTCATTCGTTGCTCTGACGCCATGCTACGTGCTGAAGAGCTCGCCGATATCGAGCACCACGTCCAAAATCTAACGGACTTGGGTGATTGGAACAGTGATTACATCATAAGCTCGTACATGCTATGTTCACAGTGGAAGATCCAGGCAAAAGAACGCTACGAGGGTGATTTTAGAGCGAAAACGAGAAATCCCGTACTACTCATCGGTTCGCCATATGACGGTCGCACTCCAATCTCTGGGGCGTTTGCAGCGAACAAGAATCTTGAGGGAAGTGTGGTACTACAACACAACGGTCTGGGGGTAAGTCGGTCCACTTTTCTCACTCCGTTGCATGAGTGAAGAATCCCCAAGTGAGACGTTCGCTAACGAGAGTGATAGCATACTGTCATGTATAGCCCGGGGATCTGCGCGATCGCTGCTAGCGCTGTTTATTTCGTAAATGGAACTATGCCCAAAGAAGGTACTGTCTGTGAGCAAGACTTCACATCCTTCTCTGGAAAAGGCATGTCTGATACTCTCGACTTACTCGGAGAGTTTTGATTCATGCATGCGTGGAGGCTGGAGCTGTGTAGATGCAACTTTGGAAGGATAAGTACTGGGAAAACTGCAAATAGTGATAACACTTAGTTGGGTTCATCCGAAGCCTGATTACCTGTTGTAATGCTGAATCTCATCAACGTGGATACTGTGTCGACGTCTACTGCGGCCAAGAAAACAATTACTCGAAGCATCAACGATACATCAGAGTAGAGGTGAGAGGCCAAAGGATACGGAGCATACCGAAAGACTGTCATGTCTGGAGATAGCGTGGGGAGAAAAACAAAAGCGCAAAGCGCAATCCAAAAAGCGTTTGTAATCTACCCCGCACCACGCCTCATGTGCTTATCATGGGCCTGCCTTACTTGAACCTAAGCAAAAGCATGACAATTGTAAACCAAGTCTTCCCTCCCTCTTCAAGTCTATACTAGTTTGTAGCGAAACAACCTGTATACCTAGTATGGAGAACATCGAAACAGAGATCATAAACACGACAGAGCGAATCGGTGATATAGTCGATTGGCTCGTCTTCCGCCATGATAGGCTTCAATACTCGCCAACCATGTACATAGATCTCGAAGGCGTTAACCTCTGCCGTGAGGGCTCCATTTCCATCCTCACCCTTCTAATCGATACCGGCATTTCAACCGGGCGCGTCTACCTGATTGATGTGCATACACTAGGCGCACAAGCGTTCAACACTGCTGGTGCCAAACGAACGCTAAAGGGGACGACGATAAGGGGGACGACGCTAAAGGATATCCTTCAAGATGAAAGGATTCCAAAGGTCTTCTTTGACGTTCGCAACGATTCAGATGCGTTGTTTGCGCATTTCGGCGTGGCCTTGCAGGGGGTCGAAGACGTCCAGCTTATGGAGAGTGCGACAAGGAAGACCACGGCATCTCGGAAGTTCTTAAACGGCCTGACCAAATGTGTTGAGAACAACTTGCCCATGCACATGTGTGGCAGCGGACTAGTCAGCTGGAAGCTGGCTAAGGAGAAAGGCGAGCGATTGTTCAAGGCCGAATATGGCGGCTCGTATGACGTGTTCAACCAGCGACCGATTCCAGAGGACATATCATCCTACTGTGTCGGCGATGTCCAGTACATCCCTGAGTTACGGAATAGGCTTTACAAGAGCGCCTATCAGTGGCGAGACCTAGTCGGTGAAGAAACCAAAAAGCGCGTTGCGACGTCCCAGAGATCGGACTACCAGCCTCACGCTCCAGATAAGGTGATGGCTCCATGGAGCAAAGAACAGAACATGGTTTTGGATCAGTGGAATTATGTGCCTCCTTTCAATTACTTCGCCGAGCCCTCCGACTCAGATGATGGGTACGATGGCGGTCCGACCAACTGTAGGGACATCATCGACGATTACGACCTTTACTATTCAGACTAAGCCTCGTAAGATAGTATATCTGCATTAGATTCGTTACATGAATACTCTTCAATGGTACGTTAGCCTGTGTGTTCATGCTCGATTTACGAAGAAGCTTGATCCAATCAGTTGTGCTCGCTAGGTACTGCCTACGTAGAACCGACCCTAAAGATATGTGTGGTAGTGTATGCTACAATCATAAACGAAAAATCACAATGTATACTTTTACAGTACATCATGGTGGTGGGTATAACCCATGAACAGCTTTTCATAATGCGATAATTCTTCCAGGTTTCTACTAGAGGTTTTCGCGGTCGAGGAACCTATATCATCAGCCGGGTACTCCACCTCGAATTTGTCTCGAAGTCATTGCGCTTGGATCAGTACGCTGAGAGCGCAAGGATTCAAAGAAGCAGTTAAATGGTTGTGGTTTGATCCCCTCATCCACCCCACTCTCCTCCTCGACCAGTATCAACACTGACAAGGGTATCGGTGCTTCCGTTCCAACTCTGCCCAATAAAAGTCGACGTTACCCACGAATCTCAAGCATGAACGTGGCCCATCTCATATGCGCCGAAACATGCATATTTGAAACGAGCAAGTGGGCAGCCTCATCCGAAGAGGCGCCTGCGCACCGCCACATCATTCATCGATTTATGCATGCTCGATAATGCTGAACAAAGCTGATGGATGCCGGCAGAGCGGAGTGGTAGTGCGAAAGGTTAGCGCACAATCTCGCAAGTTGAAGCTCCTCCACAAACTACTCCGAGTGCTAAGGGGCGATCATGTCCTCTTTACCCTGCCCAACAGCTCGCATATCCATGGCCAGGCCTAGAAGCCAAAAATAAAATCAAGCCGCCAGAGCTGCCCAGCGCCAGCGCGCGAGAGAGCCGCGTACCCGGCGTTAAAACGGCGCGTCGAGGCAGCCAATCAGACCTCGTACCTGAGACGCCATGACGACTCGCCAGCCGAGACCCTTGCCGATTTCCCTTGCGGTCCAGTCGACCTGACAGGGATCAGCGGCCCTTTTTCCTTTGCACTGCGCTATCCTCTTCCACGTCGAGGGACGCGACGACAGCTCGTATCACTCACTACTGTTGCTGTTACTTGTCTGCTTTGTACACTCGTTCTCTTTAGCGCATATACCCACCCACGTTTTCTTTGTTTGCTGAGACCGCAAGAGGGGAATTGAATACGACCAACAGCCAACTTTCCGATAGAGAGATACTGTGAGAGCAGCATCGCCGCAGGAAGACATGCGCTGAGCTGTCTGACCCAAGATCGACCCTCGATACGAACGGCCGTTAACCTGCACACATAACACGTGCTACACCCACGGCATTCACAACGCTCATTACACACTACAACCACATTCGCTGCACACGTTACACGACCTCCACTGTGCCCGCCACACTCACCATGGCATCCCCACTACCGAACACGCTGCTCCGGCGGGACCTGAGCATAGAGCAAAAGTTTGAGCAATTAATGTCGGATAATCCATTGGGCGCCTCGGTACGTCCAAACCCCAATCAATTGCATACACCTCTGACAAGGCCAGGTATCCCAAGATTCAGTCCTTATCGCTATCGGCACATCCTTTGGCATCACCGCCGCCATCTTCGTACTTTTCCTCCTACTACGCCCTTTTAATACCATTGTTTACGCGCCCCGTCTCCGACATACCGACGAGAAACACCGACCGCCGCCTCTGGACAAGTCACTGTTTGCGTGGTATCACCCCGTGTTCAAGACAAACGAACCCGAGTATGTCGAGAAGATTGGGCTCGATGCGACCATCTTCCTACGCTTTGCGCGCATGTGCAGGAACATGTTCGTTGTGCTTGCCATTGTCGCCTGTGCCATCATAGTCCCTGTCAACGTAATAAAGTCGGTCGAGTTCCAGAAGAACTTTGACGGAGACATGTCGAGCAAGGCCATCTTCCTGATGACGCCCAGGGATTTATTCGGTCAGGTCTTCTGGGCTTTCGTCGTCTTGGCATACGTTATCGACATCATTGTGTGCGGCTTCTTGTGGTGGATGTACCGTGCTGTGCATCGGCTGAGACGCCAGTACCTGGAGCACCCGGACTACCAAAACAGTCTGTATGCACGCACGCTGATGATCACGGACGTTGGCCGCAGCTTTCGGAGCGACCAAGGTATTGTAGAGATCACGGATAGCTTGAAGACTACGCCCGAGGTGCCCCGCGCGTCCGTTGGACGCAATGTGAAGGATATCCCGGACCTGATCGAAGCGCACGAAGAAGCTGTCATCGAACTAGAAAAGATTCTGGCCAAATACCTGAAAAACCCCAACAAGCTCCCTGCCGAACGCCCACTCTGCACCCCCTCGAAGAAAGACCCAGAGTACACCGACCGAACGCAAAAGGTGGACGCAATCGACTACCTCACAGCACGCATCAAGCGCCTGGAAACTCAGATCAAAGAAGTCCGCGAAACGATCGATAAGCGCGATGCTCTGTCATATGGATTCGCTAGTTACGAGACCATCGACTCCGCACACATGGTCGCCTTCGCAGCCCGCAGCAAACACGTCAAGGGCACCACTGTGCGCCTCGCCCCCAAACCCAAGGATATCATCTGGAAGAACCTGACTCTGGATCCTAAAACGCGCCGCTGGAGGCGTATCGTAAACAACTTCTGGATCACGCTGCTCACCCTGCTATACTTCATCCCCAACGCCCTCATCGCTGTTTTCCTCTCCAAGCTCAGCAATCTCGGTTTCGTATGGCCAGAATTCCAGGTCGAACTAGGCAAACACTCTGATTTCTGGGCCGTGGTACAGGGTCTCGCTGCGCCTGCTCTAACGTCGCTGTTCTACTACTTCCTGCCCATCATCTTCCGGCGTCTGAGTATCAAAGCAGGTGATTTGACAAAGACGAGTCGGGAACGACACGTGACGGCGCAATTATACGCCTTCTTCGTCTTCAACAACCTCTTCGTCTTCTCGCTCTTCAGCGCCGTGTTTGGCATGGTCGTCATGATTGTCAATCTCGCGGCTGAGCAGCACGTCCCGTTTATGGATATCCTGCGTCAGATTGCTTTCTTCGACACGACTATGCGCACGCTGTGTGAAGTCAGTCCGTTTTGGGTTACATGGCTTGTGCAGCGCAATCTGGGTGCTGCGATTGATCTCGCGCAAGCTGTGAACCTCGCGTGGGGCAGTTTTTCGCGCAAGTTTTTGAATCCGACGCCCAGGGAACTTATCTCGAGGACTGCGCCACCGCCGTTTGATTATGCGAGTTATTATAACTACTTTTTGTTTTACTCGACGGTGGCGTTGTGTTTTGCGCCTTTGCAACCCATCACCCTGGTTATTGTTGCCATTTACTTTACGTTGGATAGTTGGATGAAGAAGTATCTCTTGATGTAAGTCCTCCTCTCTCAGCATTTGAACATGAAAAACGCAGTTTGTTGACTAATGTGGGATAGGTACGTCTTCTGCACGAAGAATGAATCCGGCGGCGCATTCTGGCGCGTTCTCTTCAACCGCATGCTTGTCGGCACTTTTCTGTCAAACTGCATCGTCGCCCTCCTCGTCGTCGCCCGCGGCTACGAACACAAATGGAAGATGCTGGCTGCCATGGCCCCCTTGCCCCTTGGTCTCATCGCCTTCAAATTCTACTGCAAGAACACTTTTGACCACTCGCTCAAATATTACACCCAAGGCACTAGAGCAAAGGGCACCGAAGCCCCGACCCCCATCGACAAGGAGTCTCGCCGCAGAGACCGTGTCGCGGTGCGCTTTGGGCACCCCGCGCTGTACCAGAAGTTGACTGTGCCAATGGTGCATGAGAAGAGTAAGCACCTCCTCGCAGAAATCTACCGCGGGCGTCTCGACGGCGATATCGGCGACAGCGCGGCTTTTAGCGACATTTACATGAAGCGTATGAGCAAAGAGCATCCTGGGAAGATGGCGACATCAACAACTGCCGCCGCTAGTGCGCCTGCGCCGTTTGAGTTTGTGTCCGAGTCGAATATGGATTTTGAGAATTACAAAAATCGGCCCGAGTTTAGCGATGAACATGGTGGCGAGGGTTCGGTCTACGGCGGCAGCACAGTCGGTGGCGGAGGAAGACCTGATAGCCCTGCTGGTAGTAGCCATTGGGGACGTGGTAGCGAAAGGGGCCGTCCTTCCAGTCAGGACTCACAGCGCACTTTTAATAATGGAGAGGACCCTGGTGTCTTGTATCCCCAGGGGTATCACCAGACGCCTAGTGCACTGAGGGAGTATAGTCCCAGTCCTAGTCTTGATCTGAGGGGCGTGGATTCTAGAGACGCGAGTCCTTATTATGAGATGGGCAATAACAATGACCAGGGGAGGTTGGTGTCGGGGGCGGCGCCCATGGGAAGTAGTGGTGGTGCTGGAGGGAATAGGGGGCAGGAGCAGTATACGCCGTATAGTCCTAGTAGGGATGGGGCGAGGGATTACTTCGCGCGGTGAAGGGAAGGAAAAAGCGGAGGGTGACACACGCATATTGAGACGAATTTCCTTTTTTGGGTACAAAGATGTTATAGAATCTTAGGCTGACATTGGCTCTGCGAGGAAAGGCCTTGCGGAAGCGAAAGTGGCATTTAGATGGGGAGTTTTGTATAGATGCCAGAATCAGAAACTGGTTTCCACACTTTTTTGCCCCACGATGTTTGTTGTTGTCCTATTTTCTCTAGATTGCTTTCGTGTGTAATATATTATTTGTACCGAAAGTCACCACCACTGCCTACTTTTGACAATTTCCAAGTAGTTCTTGGGTAGCAGAAGGCGAAGCCATCATCATTAACTAACACGAGCACCTTCAAGGCATTTAAATAACACCAACGGTCTCATCGGCAATGAGACAAATTAAACGACATCTGGTGTTCAAGCGCCACGACGTCTGCAACAGGGCGTCTTCTCCCACCCCACTAGCTCCTCTTGGCGAGACAAGGGTCTCTCCGCGCATCGCGAATTTCCACTTCGACCATCGTCACCAACATCGCAACCACCAAAGCCGGCATTGCGCCTCACAGAAACCCCCCGCAACCATGAATCTCTCGATAATTCGACCCGTCTTCCGGCCCTACAAAGCAACACCGCCATCGCAATCAACCAACATCTGGCAACGGACCGCACAACAAACATGTCGGCAACCGCCCAAGCCGCAACGAGCAACCTTTTCCACAACACCGTGCCTGCAGAAGAGGAGTAAAAAAGGTCCCGGAAACGATCCCAGGATAAGTACGTCCCCACGTCTACCTCCACCCGTCGCGAAGCAATCACCCTCCCCTCTTTCGCACAAGACCCTCCCCCCAGAATCAGAGACCAAAAACACCAAGTCAAAAGCAACAAAAGAAGAAGAAGCTAACATACTTCACCTCCCCCACAGCAAACATCCGCTACCACCTCTCCCACCCCCTAACCCCCCGCCCCCTCCACTTCTCCCGCAACCGCTCCCTCCGCCACTGGACCATCCACCGCGCCTGGCTCCTCTTCCTACGCAAGCGCCGCTGGGCCGAGGAACGCGAGCTAGAGCGGCAATACATGGCCATGCGGTCCGCGTGCGAGCACCTCCGCCTCATGGACAACAACGGTAACCTCGTAAAGCAGGACGAGGCGGGCGGACAGGGCGCCGATCCGAGTCGTCTAGGTAGTAAAGGAAGAGAGGTGGGCAGATTGTATCGCAGTGCGATGCTTAAGAGGGGGGTGTGGGGGAGTGTGCCGGTTGAGTATGGGAGGGTGCAGACGGATTTCCCGCCGAGGGAGGGGTGGAATCATGCGTGGGTTAGGAATCAGTAGGAATAGTAGAGAAATGCTGTCATTGCATTGTTTGTTGTTGTGCTGGTTTCATGGGCTATGAAGGTTTTCGAGGGGGACGTGTTTTTTTTTGGGGGAGGAAATGTGTAAATATATATCGTACAGCCTCCACCACTCCGGGAATCTGCAGTTACAAGGCACAACATGGTATCACCACATTATCCACACGTCCAGGCGGCAAACATATCAAATAACGGTACATTGATGAGCGGGAGACAAGTTCAATGGCTTAGCTGTCGATTGTCGCTAAACAGACTACTACATGTCGCTATTCTAGAGCAGCGCGTTTCTAGACGCATACAGCGAAAACCCCTTGGAATGTACAACTTTGTAAGGTGAGGGAAGGAGTGGATGATGATGGCGGATCTTCTCGTCAAATCATTAGCCAACATCGCAGATATAGTAGGACTCGCAAATCTTGTTCTTTCTCCATCGCATATCATCTTCCGGCCAGGCATAGAGAAAGGTAGAAAGAAAGGAAGAGAGAGAGCAGTCTTGAGCTTCCTCATTCTGAGCCCCCAATTTCGTCGCCCCAAATGCTACACACAACAAGCCAGCATAGCTTTCCTTCTCTCCAACTTGAAAGGTTACAATGCAGCTACGCTCAAAAAGATGTAAAAAACATAAAAACGAACAAAAAAACAGAAAAGAATTGAAGTTAAACCCCAAGATATATCGCCAACTCCATGTTGTTTACTCCGCCCAATGCAGTGATGTGTGATGGAAGAAGAAGCAGAAGCAGAAGAAGATCAGGATGCGGAAGCAAAGAGAGACAGAGAGCGAGAGAGAAAAAGAGGCCAAGAGAGGAGAAACACCATCTCGTGTTTTCCCATGGCCCCCCAAAGTCCCAAACCCTCTCAAAGAACAACACACCCACACCCCGGATTCTCCTTCTTATCCACACTCAACAGCGCGGCCCTAGTCGCCGCCTCAAAGACATCATCAACACCATCACCCGTCAGACTACTGCACTCGAGATACTTTCTCGCCCCAATCATCTCCTTCATATCCGTGCCCTGTTTTGTCGTCGTGAACCTCAGACTCTTCTTCCTCATCTCCTCTTGGGCCAACGGATCGTCTCTGAGATCCTTCTTGAGAGCGACGAGGATAATGGGCACCGTGGGACAGCGTTCGCGCGCCTCTTCCGCCCACTTGTGCTTGACGTTATCGAGGGAGTCGGGCGAGTCGACGCTGAAGCCGATGAGGATGACGTGCGCTTTGGAGTAGGCGAGGGGGCGCAGGCGCTCGTAGTCTTCTTGGCCGGCGGTATCCCAGAGGGCGAGCTGCACAGATTTGCCGTCTACTCGACAGTCGGTGACGTAGTTTTCAAAGACGGTTGGGACGTAGCGCTGTCCAAGTTAGAAAAGGAAGATACTTTGCAAAGGCCAGTCACGTGTTTGGGAACCTTACAGTTGGAAAGTAACCGAGAGTGAAGACACTCAGAAGACTCGTCTTTCCGCAGGCGCCGTCGCCGATGATGACGAGCTTCCTAGAGGCACAGGATCAGCATGTTGTATGGGTGTGGCATAATGTATGAGCGTCATGGTGTGACAGTGTCGGCGTGAGCGAATGACCGAAAGTAGATAGAGAAAGTTCGCATGTACTGAATAGCCAGAAGGAGAAAGAATTGAGCGCGAGTCGATAAAAAGTGGACATGGGGAGCCTGTAGGGTGGCCTATTTTTAGTCGGACGTGTCGTCGGACCGGGTGCGCCAATGCAAGCTATGGCGCAAAAGCCGGGGTGCCTCAGCTCGCATGTTGATGCAGTCGGAATATTCTCCTGCGACGTACATGCAAAGTCTGAAGGGGGGAGATGCTCAGAGGATGCAGAAGTCATGTCGTCGAAAGAGACTCGGACGGGATGAAATAGAGTTGGGGAAAAAGCAAAGGGCGCACTTGGGAAAACGGTGGTGAAAGATCGACATGATAAAGTGAAGTGTGACCAGGGTCCAAAAAGTGAAGATCAAACGTACCTGCGCATTACGGGCTCGCCATTCTGCTGCTGTTGTGCCATTATGGGGGTGAAATACCGCAGTTAGCGGGGGGTTGTTGGGAGATGTTGGGCGTGTTGTTGGGCCGGCTTGCGTGTCGAGGATGGATGGTGCGTGTCGAGGATGCGGTGGTGCGCGGGTGGGCAGGATACAGCCAAGTAGCCTTGTCCGCGCGAGGGAGCGAGGGATCGAGGGGAGCGAGTGTGATGTCGGCGGAGCGCGTGTCCCGGAGCGAGTGGTGAAGGCGTCGAATGCGTCGAGTGATGCGTCGACGGGTGTGGATGCGACGGGTATCGAGTCGACGGGCGTCAAAAAACGTCAATGGTTTGGCCGGGGGCAGGCGCAGGATGAAGCGACAGACTAGCGACGGGCAGTGTGTCGAGGGAGAGTGTGGTGAGAGTGTGGTGAGAGGGTGGTGAGTGGGTGAGTGGTGTGGTGATATGCCTCTGCGACAATGGGGATGGGTGTGATGGAGAGGTGACGGGGGGCGTTTTAATAATGAAGCTTGGGGACGATCACGGCGGAGACATGCACGAGCTAAAGCTACAGACGGCTGGACTGGGGACGGGGTGCACTGGCGTCGGTGGTGGTGCGGTGTGGGAGTGGGTGTTGAGATACGAATGGGAATCTGAGCACCTGCACAGCCTCTCTCTCCCAGCTTCCCTTGGTTCCAGAAGGCTGCCGGGGTGCCAAGACGTGGCACTTGCGGCAGGTGCGAATCGCAACGTCGGTACCACAATGGGCCGTCGACCATCAACAAGAGGCTACGACATCTCGGCATGACCTAAGCAAGACGCCGCCCGAGCACACGAGCCAGACACACCAGCGAAGAGACACTGCGCCCGACACTCGATTTCTCTCCCCATACTCGAATCGCATACCCTGCTGTGCGTGGCCGGCCCCTCCTCCACCTCTGACCTCTCCTCCTCTCACTTTTGCTGCCCCGGGTGGCTGCACGCTAGTCTGCCCGCGCCATATCGGAGCTGTCACCCACGACATAGCGAGCCCGCCCTCTAACACGTCTTCCAGCTGCCACTCCATCCCCATACATGGCCCAGGGCACCCGAGGGCCGACCCCGGCTACTATGCCGCCCAACGGCACCGCGACCCACGATCCCACCCCGACCGCCGTAAACCGCAAGAAGCAGAAGCGACGGGAGAAGGAGGCCGCCAAGAGAGCCGCACAGGAACCGCCTGCGCCTGCGCCCGCGCCTGTGAGAAACGGTGCTCCTCCTCCTCCCCCTCCCCCAGGCCAGCAGTACGCGGACCCCGAGCTGGACGAGGCGGCCTACGACGAGGGGGAGTACTACTCGGACGAGGAGTATGAGCACGCGTACGGCGCAAATGGCGACTACCAGCAAGCCTACAGCCACGTGCCAATGCGAGGGAGCACAAACAAAAAGTCCAGGCGGAAGAAGAAGGCGCCCTCCGCTCCTCCTCCGCTCGACTACACCCAGCACGTCGCGTCACGCCTCAGCCCCGCACCCGGACACTCCATGTCGCCCGCCCACTCTGTCGCGCGATCCGGCTCCAGACAGGACCGTATATGGAACACCACCATGCAGGACGAGAGGGATCGCATACGCGAGTTCTGGCTGTCCCTCGGCGAGGACGAGCGCAAGTCGCTTGTCAAGATTGAAAAGGAGGCGGTTCTGCGCAAGATGAAGGAGCAGCAGAAGCACTCGTGCAGCTGCACCGTGTGCGGCCGGAAGCGCACAGCCATCGAGGAGGAGCTGGAGGTTCTATATGATGCCTATTATGAAGAACTCGAGCAGTACGCGCACCACCAGCAAGACATCGGTAGTTTCATGCCCGAGGCTAATTATGGTTATGCGTCCAGTGCTCCTCATCACCCACGCCCTATGCTCAACTCCCACCCCCATCCACCCCCCGGCACCTACGACGACGACGACGAAGAAGAAGAAGAAGAGTACGACTCGGGCGAGGAAGACGACGAAGATTCCGAATACGACAGCGAGATCTCGTCGGAAGGCGACTACAGCTCCGGCGAGCCAAGTCTACCGCCGCCCGAGCCCTCAGACTTCCTCCAGTTTGGCAGCAGTCTGCAGGTCAAAGGTATGCATTTTCCTATACCCGTGCTGGGAGCATGCTGATTCATCCTTTTAGGTGGCATACTTACGGTTGCTGACGATTTGCTCAAGAACGACGGGAAGAAGTTCATCGAGATGATGGAGCAGCTCGCCGAGCGTAGAATGCAAAGAGAGGAAGATGCTCAAGTTCAGGCTCATCCAGGTGCGCAGCATCGATCGTATACCGGTCACAGTCACAACGCTCCGCCGCCCGACGAAGACGATTACGACGACGAGGGCGAGGATGAGGACGAGTACGATGACGACGACTACGAGGAGGATGAAGAGGATGAGGAAGTGCGTATCTTGAGTTGGCGTGTCTGTCTGCAACTAACCCTGCCAGGGCGCCATGACTGAGGAGCAACGGATGGAGGAGGGCCGCCGAATGTTTCAGATCTTCGCAGCGCGAATGTTTGAGCAAAGGGTACTCCAAGCGTATCGAGAAAAGGTAGCCGCAGAGAGGCAGCAGAAGTTGCTCGAAGAACTAGCAGAAGAGGATGTGCGAAAAGACGCGAAAGAGGCCAAGAAAGCAAAAGAAGCCCAGAAGCGAAAAGAGAAGAAGGACAAGCAGAGGCAGTTGAAGGCGGAGCAGGAAGCGAAGAAGGAAGCCGAACGAGCAGCCAAAGAGGCCGAGGCCAAGGCTGCAGAAGAGAAACGACTCGAGGAGCAACGGAAGAAGCGAGAAGAGCAGCGGAAGAAGAAAGAGGCTGAGCGCAAAGCCCAAGAGGAAGAGAAGCAACGCAAAGAAGCCGAGCGTCTGGAACGACAGCAGGAAGAACGCGAGCGACAGCAGGAAGCTGAGAGGAAAGCACGAGAACAGAAAGCGCTCGAGAAAAAGGCCAAAGACGAGGCTAAACGAAAGGAACGTGAAGAGCGAGAAGCGAAAGAGAAAGAGGCAAAAGAGAAGAAGGCACTAGAGGACAAAGAGCGCAAGGAACGCGACTCAAAACTAAAGGTCGACAAGAACCGTACGGCCAAGGAAGACCAAGCCGCCGCCGCTGCTGCTCACAATGCTATAGCTGGTGCGGCGAAAAAGTCGTCACAGCCAGCAGTCGCGGTGCCTCCCCAGTTGCTGAAGCAGAACTCGTCTGCTGGAATGCCTTCGCCACTTGTTACACCAGCTGTACCAAAGGCTCCAACACCTAACCGACCACGACAGACATCGCACCAAACCTCTCACAGTTCATCCCCCAAGACTCCCCACGCGACTCTGGGGGTGAGCAAGTCAACATCTCCGAATTCTCAGATGCCGAATCAGTCAATACCAAGGTCCATTTTGACCAAAGCACCAATCCCACAGCAAGGTCTATCCAATCCGCATGGCCAGCCAGCTTCTCCGATGCCTCCCATGGGACCACCACCGGGGATGCAAGGACCACCAGGACTCGGGATGGGTAACATGCCACCGGGTCTGAATGGCTTCCCTGGTCACACCTCAATGATGCCCGGGATGATGGGCCCCCGTCCAAATATGCCCTTCTACCCCCAGCCTGCGCCCCAGAGCTTCCGTGGTTTCCCACCACCAGGAATGCACACATCAGGCGCCCTCCCGATCGGTCGTGGCGGTTTTCCAATGGAGGGACCACCAGGTTTTCCCGCACCCCCTGGTTTTACCGCCCCAATGCCCACCGCGTTTCCAATGGGTATGCCGACGCATTCAAGACAAGGAAGCGGATCGTTTGAGAGACTTTCAAACGAAAGCCCTATTACGGGGCCGTCAGCACAGCCCATTCAACGACCTACGCCCATCAAGCGTCCAAGTAGTGTAAAGGAAGACGGTCAACAAAACGGGAGCGATGTAGATGAACTTGCGAACCACCTCGGCAGTAAAGCACTACTGGATGACGACGACGATATACCTGAGTTACCCGAGAATCGACGGCCGAGCATGCAACAACATGGCTCCGTGAGAGCGCCATCATTTGGGTTTGCGGATATTCCCGGAAGCCAATATGGGTCGTTTGGTGCACCAGGCGTTGGTGGGGGTAGTATCTGGGGTACACCTCCCTTGGGAGGTTTCCACCCAGGTCCTGCTGGTGGTGGCAATTGGGGCAACTCACCCACATCCAACATATTCAACTCGCCATTTTCTCTGAATGGAGGCAACGCAAGGGGAACGGAGCGCAACGCGAATGAACACCGCATAGTCTGGCTCCGCCGCACAATCTGCGCTGCATGCAAAACCCTCGGCCCGCGTGCCGCTGACGCAGAAGGCTATGTCGATGCAAGCGAAGTGCACAGACAAGTCGAAGCGTCAAGAGGGGCCATGGACCCTGCTGCTGTGTCTATGGAGGAGATGAAGGAAGCTTGCGACATCCTTGACGTCACGCATACTAATGGTGGTGGCACTCTGGATTACAAGGAGGCAGACAATGGGAGGGTGGAGAAGATTAGGTTCAGCGAGAGTGCGCCTGCAACTGCGATGCCTTCTAGTTTGGGCGAAATTGGTAGCCCCGTTCCTGGCCATAGCGTCCTTGCGGGTGGGTTTGGTGGCAGGTTTCCTGGGCTTGGGCCTCAGGGCTTCTGATTTGGGAGCGTAAGGGGAAGGCAGAGTGGAAAGAGAGAGAGAGTAAGGGGAGAGGGGGGGTTCTAGTGGACGTCTTAGTTGCTTGAGACTGTATCCCTTTTGTGCCTCTGACCTTTTTGACTGTTTCCGTTTCTTGTATTGGAAACTGTTTGAACCTCTGAAATTCTGGTGGCGCTACCTTTTTTATTACCTGTCAGGCAGGTTTTCTAGTCACGTTCTGATTGACTAGGGCTCTTTTCAAGTAGTCTGGTTCTTCCCTTGTCTCATTTCGCAAGTGGAGGTAATTGAGTCGGTTCGAGTGTGTCAAGATATGTTGCCCATTCTGCTTGCAACTGGTGATGTGATATTATGCTCAACAGTAGCAGTAAATCTGGCAACCATTTCATATGCCTCTGCTGGTGACGGCTGTGGTACTAGCTGACATCTTCTAGGATTTGACTAGAGCGAAATTATGGTGCATGATACCATTGCTTCACTCAAAAAGCGATGGCTGAGTAGAAGAATGTGATCGAATTCTAGGTTATTCTACGTTGACGGGTAGCGTCGGACAAAGCTCCGGACTCCACCTCAAATCACCGGAAACGTGTTGCTTGTCGCACGTTGCAACGACATGGTAAGAGGAGCGGTCAAGCTCTCCGCTTGGTACCAGTGACACAAAACCCCGCAATTGCGACATGGCCACGGCACGCCAAAAAAGAAATTCGGCGAAAGCGACAATCATCTTGCTGGCATTTGACAGGCGTTCAGACAAGTAGGTTTCAGTAGCAGCCTCACACTCTGGTCGAGCAAAGGGGCGAACAGCAACGGATGGGTACAAGACCTAATAATAGGACTCGTCAGTTGGAAGGTGAAAACGTGTTAGTCAGGCACGCATCATCATCAACAGGCACGCACAACCCTGCATGCACCATCCCTGCTAGTGCGCAAGGTTGGCGGGGTTGTGAGGAGCCTCATAGCTACCGTCAGCTAGCTATACAATACGGAGCATTCGCATCTTTTCCATTGTCAACATCCCCATCAACTACCACTCCATCCATCCACCTACCCCCCACCATGTCCGACCCCGTCGCTGACGCCGCGCAAAAGCACCCTGCGCCCGAGGGTCTTGTGTATACATATGGAACAGCTGGCTTCAGGACAAAAGCAGATGTCCTCGACTCCGTCCTGACCCGTGTCGGCCTCATTGCGGCTCTCCGGTCGCGAGCGCTCAAGGGAAAGTGGATTGGCGTCATGATTACCGCCTCGCACAACCCACCCCAGGACAACGGTGTGAAGCTTGTTGAGCCAATGGGCAACATGCTCCAAGAAGAATGGGAAGTCATCAGCACCAAGATGGCCAACCAAGCCACCCCCGCCGACGTGTCCAAATACTACCACGACATTGCCGCTCAGTACAAAATCGACCTCGATACGCCTGCCCGCGTCGTAGTAGCCCGAGACACAAGAGCGTCCGGCTCGAGGCTTCTCGAGTGCCTCAAGGACGGCTTGAACAGCGCTGGTGCCGAGACAAAGGACTATGGCTTCTTGACCACGCCGCAGTTACATTACATGGTGCGGTGCTTGAACACCGAAGGCACCAAGGATGCCTACGGTGAGCCAACGGAGAAGGGCTACTACGAGAAGTTCAGTGCGGCTTTCAAGACGGCACTCAAGGGAAAGCAGCCTTCTGGCAGTCTGACAGTGGACTGTGCCAATGGTGTCGGCGGGCCAGCGCTGAACAAGCTGGTCAAGTATCTTCCGTCCAAAGACCAAGGCGGTCTCGACATTTCTGTAATCAACGACAACGTTATCAAGCCCGAGAGCCTCAACGTCGACGTAAGTCCTCCCGTCCACAGAAGATGCAACATCGAAAAGACAAAAACGCTAATCCATTTCCCCAGTGCGGAGCAGACTTTGTAAAAACCAACCAACGCGCCCCTCCCTCTTCCAAAGCCGGACCCGGCGACCGCTGCTGCTCCCTCGACGGTGACGCCGACCGCGTCGTCTACTACTTCAAAGACGAGAAGAACGTATTCCGGCTCCTAGACGGAGACCGCATCGCCACGCTCGTCGCCAGCTTCCTCGGCGACCTCGTGCGACAGAGCAATCTAGCCGACAAGCTGAAGATTGGCGTCGTCCAGACGGCCTACGCCAACGGTGCTGCGACAAAGTACGTCGAAGACAATCTCAAACTCAAGGTCGATTGCACACCCACGGGCGTCAAGTACCTGCACCACGCGGCTGAGAAACTGGACATTGGCGTCTATTTTGAAGCGAATGGTCATGGTACGGTCATCTTTAGCCACGATACGTTGGCTACGATTGCGAGCCATGAGCCGAGGAACCCGGGGGAGAAGGAGGCGCTTGATGTGCTTCGGGCGTGCATCGAGCTAATTAACCAAGCCGTGGGCGACGCGCTTTCAGATTTCTTGCTCGTAGAAGTTGTGCTTGCGCATAAGCGGTGGGGACCGCAGGAATGGTTGTCGACGTATTCTGATCTGCCCAACCGCCTGTTGAAGGTGTTGGTTAAAGATCGATATGTTTTCAAGACGACGGATGCGGAGAGGAAATTGGTGAGCCCGGAGGGTTTGCAAGCGAAGATTGATGGCGAGGTGCAGAAGGTTAGGCAGGGGAGGAGCTTTGCGAGGGCGAGTGGGACGGAGGATGCGGTTAGGGTTTATGCCGAGGCGGAGACGAAGGCTGAGGCGGAGGATTTGGCGAGAAAGGTTGCGGGGCTTGTGGAGGGGGCTGGGGCGTGAATGGAGAGAGAGAGAACATTAGGATTGGGGGGCTGTTTTTGGACGTTGGATGAATGATATATATGCATCAAGCTTGTTAGCATTGGGAAAGGATGCATGGGGGAGAAGATAAATAAAAGTTATACCTGGAGAGAGAGAAGAACAAGTTTTGATCATGATTGTTTTCGCTGGCTTTTGATGTTTGTTCTTATCGACAGGGTCAGGTGATTCAGGCGCATTGCTATGATTCGAGGCGTTCAGATACTGACGTGACAAGTGATTTCGGGACCGTGCAAAGAAAGAGAGGTAGTAGGGTCAATCGCTGATATAATGAGGTAGGTAGGCTGAAATCTTGAATCAGGCGACAGTGATTGACCGGTTGATTGTGAATCGAGATAGAAGGATGGTTTGTAGATCTTGGCTTGCATGTCTGTTGGCGATTGGGGAGCGTCGAGCCCTCGTTGCCGCGGCTTAACAGTTATGTTTCAAGTGTTTCCTATCGTCCTCTGTAGCTCCTGGAGATGAAAAATGTACCGGGTTCGTAGAATGACGCATTGCCGCGCGCATATCGAGAGCTGCCTCTACTGCTATAGCCTAGAGGCATGGGTGTAGTAGAATCCTCGCTCAATCACTGATAACCGTGGTACAGCGGCGACCCAGAACTAACAAGCGACTCATAACGTCTCAAATTATAGAATCTACCAAATTTCAGTCTTTGAAAGTTCAAGCAACTAATATATAAAATACAGAATTCTTTCTTCATCTCTCAAACATTGTCAAGTTCTACATCTCACCAGGCTGCCTGCCGGACGTATACCAAAGCTACTACTGCTACACACACTTTTCAATACCGCATCTATCCAACTCGCGACAACTAAATCCACTACAACACCTTCTCACCAGCATCATGCACCTCACCGCGTGCCTCTCCGCCATGACGGCGATCCTCACGATGAGCTTCCCTACTGTAAGTCTCACTCCATCCTTATCTCCCTACCTTCTATCGCCCAGCTCCTTCCACCTTGTAAATCCTCCTCACTCTCACCCTGCACCCGCCTCCTAATCACCCGCAACTAATTTCATGTAGGCTCTAGCAAACGACCACAGACTGAGCCGCGACTGCAGCATGTACCACGACGGCGCAAAGCGCTGTTCGTATTACCGCGGTGAGGTACAGATCTGCGAGGGAGGTAACTGGAGGTTCTGGGAAGATTGCGAGGGCAGCTGGTATTGTGGTGATTATGATGAGTTGGGGATCAACGTCACGTGTATTCCTAATGAGTATTGGTGGGGGGAGCATGGGTTGAAGCCTGTGGTGGAGCCTTATCGGTGATTTTTCTTTTGAACTGAAACTGTTAGAGGGGGGCTGTGGATATTGCGCTATGGATGGGAAGGGTCGCGGACTGTGCATGGGGTGGGACTGGGGGACGTGGAGGGGCTGGAGATAGGCATAAATTGAGAGAGAGAACATGTTTCCCGATATCGGAAGGTGGAAGGGTCGCTCGGTGATATTTGGGTGGTGGACTTGATTGACTGATATTTCAAGTATGGTAGGTTTTGTTTATCCTTGGTAGGGCGCGAATATACGTATGCCATACGCTATACCATCAGTAAACGAGTGGATTAATGGCTCAGCATCATCGTCATTCCTACGCTTTCCTATTCGCACCTACGATGCGTCATATACTCATGCAAGTATTATTATATGCGCGATTTTTTAACGACTTCTCAGTCTTATCGCTCCATACGCTAGATAATGTCTCGATCGAGACCTATCGCAAGGACGAGTGATATATGTCATCATAACTCAGATTTCTGGATGGGAGTAATCTTGAAGCGAGGGGGTCACCGTCACTGTGGTTGCTTACCACATTATCTGCTAAATCGATTAGTCACTTTTCACATCTTTCCATGGTACAGCCATGCTCTTTCAGCAACAGGCCATTTGTCACATAATACCAACCATGGCCCATGCCGGAGCAAGTAGTGGGCGTGTTTCTTTTTAGTCAGCTCGGTAGATTTACCCATACATATCAAGCCACTCGTGATCGCAGGCAAGCGAAAGCCTGCAATCTTATAGTCATCTCATCCGTGGGCGACAGCTGCGCTGCCTCATCGTGTTCGTCAAATTACTTCATACATATGTTCACCCCACACATACAACACACTTACACCCTCCATAACCCCTACTGTACACGTATACGAAAAACTTCAATATTGGACATACCGCATTCGTGAGAAAATCTTGCTGAGACACGTGGTATCGCAACAACCCTTTCTTAACAAGCCACTCACAACGTCTACAAGTCCCAACAATCCTGAAGAAACGAACTCTGGATACATCTACTCGTAAGTATTGTTGAAACATAATTGCAATGGATTGAAATCATGGAAAATTCGCTACGCTAGTGGATGTGGCAAGCACCAGTAAGGGCACGGTAAGTACCAATAAGGGTGCGGTAAGTACCAGTGAGGGCAGGTAAGCACCACTAACAATACATGAGATGGCAGCTTCTCACAAGTATAGATACCCGCTGTTTCGTCCTGATCCTCCTCATCTCTTCATCTCCTCATCTCTTTAACTCTACATCTCTCATTGTTGCTTTCAAGCTTCAGCCCCTCATTGGTGGTCCCTCATCTGATCATACATTAAACACCTCATCACTACCGACTTTTCATCAAGCAGCCCCTCACCAATACATTCGAGTCTCTTCTCCTCCACGATCATGAAGTACTCATGCCTTCTCGTCGCCGCCTTGGCCTCACTCATCCCCACCGTAAGTCTTCTCCTCTCCTCAGTCAATCCACAGTCCGCTATCATCATGCTAATCCCTATCTCAACCCTCAGGTCGTCGCCCACAAGCCTAGGATGATGGACCCCTGGGCCTGGAAGCCCACTGGACCAAGATGCAAGTACAACGAGAAAGGCGTGTACGGCTGCTTTGGACAGCCGATTGGCCAAGAGGAAAAATACCCCGAGGATGCGGGGTGGCGCGACACGGTGCCGGAAGGCGGACGATGGCCAGGCACGCCAGGGGGCCATGCATGAGTTACTGTCGCAATCGCCATTTTGACTTGAATGGACAACTTGATCGTCGGTGTCACCAAGGGATACAAGTACAAGATGCGTTATGAATATGCAGCCAGTGGTGCGCGGATATGGGAAATGAGATTCGCGGATGGACACGCCAACCACCGCTGAGCATGGAATCATAGAGTCTCCATCGGACTGGGCCTATAGCTGAGTCTCGATAATTCACTAATCGAATCATGAGGTTCTTAGTTGACTTGGCTTGAATGGAGATGCATTGATGTCGTGATTGCGTTGCATTGAATGATATGTCTTCGTGAAGACCATGCTTATCGATCGGAAGCCGCTTGAATCTCGGCACTTCAATCGCTAACTTGAAGATGACGTCGATTGATTCAACGAAGACTATATATGTATACCTAGGATACGGCTGTGTTTCCTTCTCTATATACAACAACATCTGCATAGCTACTTCAGTATCTCCCATTAAGCCGCTCCCAACGACAAGCCTTCTCAAGTACCGACACGATCAAGTCAACCATGTGTCTTCTCTCCAACATCCTCATTCTCTTGGCCGTTACTCTCCCCACACTCGCCAACGGCGGTGACAAATGCAAAGTAGGGACAAGGAAATGCGAAGACACGTTTTCTGTCTGGGAATGCCAGAAGGAAGGATTTTTCGAGCCCCCAGAATGGAAGTGGGTGGAGAGCTGTGGCCAGGGCGAAGATAATAACTGGTGTAGTAACGCCGACGCGAAATGTCATGGCTGGCTTTATGATTAGCATTGGCACTGGCCATACAAGTGAATTGCTATGAAAAGTAAACTTAGTTAGGCATTCGATACTTTCGGACTACTGATAGAGTGAGCTGACGACTGCAGGTTTACTAGAGCAAGGGCAGCCGCGATCCTCTGTGCAGTAAGGTATACGAAATATGAGTCTGTATCGTGCATTAAGGCTGAGCTGGGCTTTGAGAATAGCTTGGAGGAGTTTGGAATGCTGGGATCTCAAAGGGATAGTGGAGCTGGAATGTCGCTGTCTCCTCTGGTTCTACCTTTATTGTGACATATCTTTGGAGTTTAATCTGGTACCTTTTGTTAGCAATTATACTGGTGTTAGAAGCTTAGCTTGTGTGAAATCTGGTCAAGAGTTCTTCATTGCTTTGATAAAGTACCATAGTTTCTAGGTGGGTTGATGTTATGAATGATTTCATTGTGTTGTAGGTTGCTTTGAAGGCGACATGAATTCTTCACACTTGTCCTCTTCACATGCGAACATTCACTGTACCTTTGAACCTTTCTCTGAGGAGTATATAACCTGCGAGCCGCTGCTATACTCCTTACTCTCCACCACCACCACATTTATATCACCACACCAGCATCTCAATCAACAAGATATCTCGCTGCCACCCAAATAAAGAGCGAAAACAATACGACTACGATGAAACTGCTCACCTCGTCCATCTTCACTGCCCTAACTCTCTCCTCTCTCACGCTTCCTACCCTCGCCAACGACCGTACTAAAGACTGTAAAGAGGGCGAGAGACGATGCTCACCCGCCAAAGACAACACCGTTCAGCAATGCAAGAACGGGAAGTGGGAGTGGGTTGAGACATGCTATGATGTCTATGTTCCCTCTGTGTGCGATGTCGGCGGGTTCTGCCGTAAACACTTTCCAGCCGTGCCTCCTACTTAGATACGTCTAGTTCACAGATTTGCGAACTGAAGGCAGCCCGCAGACTACGCTAACGAAGGGGATTATTCTAGACCAGAGGTTTCGGGAGTGACTCGGTATGAGGGGTTATGAAGTGGGGAAAGACGGCTAGGTGGAGATTTCGGCGCAAGATCTATAGTTCTTCACATAACTGGCTATAAAGTGATATCTGGAGAAGTGGTGGAAGTGGATTATCTGGAGTTTTCCTTACTAGTTTGTTAACGCGACGGTGGTATCTTGTTTAGTTTATTGGGCGACAATCCCATTCACTGCGATATAAATATGGGGTGAAAGCCTGTTTCTGATGCGACTGTAGAGGCCTACTTGTTGTGATCCTGGTTTCACTTTATCTATCGATATTCCCAGTGTTGCGTCCTATTGAACTGAACTGCAGTTTCTCACGACATCTTCGCTCATCAAACACCATGACCTAAGGATGACTGCGCCCAATAAATTTGCTCGAAGAGATTCCTTGGCTTCAGACTACATCATCCAGAAAGCACAGCGATCTATGCGCTCCAAGAATTGACTTAGTGGACAGCGACGATACTCAGATATGAGGATGCGGGCAATCGTCACAGCTCGTACAATCGAAGCGGCGAAGTGAGAATTGTATGCTCAAACAAATTGTTTTCGGCAAAGAAGTGTTACAAGCGCCGTAAAGCCTGCCGTCTTATCTCGAGTGTTGGATACCAGGATCGTGTTCACTTGCGGCCGAGTTGGGTAGCCATCGAATGGCAAAGGTGCAGAAGGATAGAATAGCGGGGTTTGCTGGTGGCCAGTGCAGAACATGGTTCGTCAGTTGTGTGGGTCGACCTCCTTACATCTACCTTCCGTTACTATTCAGCCCATCACAAGAAAGTGGAAGTATATTTCACTGTGATATCTGCGCGATAGGGTACAGCATCAGCATGTATGCGCGCCCCGCTTCTTGTGGTACTGGAAATCTTCTCCGTGCCAACCGTATACGTCCTCCTCGATCCAAACAGCTGTAGACGAACGCGCGCAGGCTGATCAGGCCGCCTTCTGCGCATCGAATCCTCCTTTCCTCTCTCCGCTTACGCGATGTTGATACGCTGATAAAAGCCTTCCTGCAAAAGACTTTCCGGTGAGGCACGACATGCTAGGATCCGTGTGGATGATTTGGTTCGTCCGTCATGGCAGGGTAGCGACGCCGCAGTGAGCTGGCGAGGGGGCCAAGCTGCCACGCCTTGCATGATCATGCGAATTTATGCGTCTGATGTATAGGCTGGGAATACCTCGATATCTACGTTGCTAAAAGGACTATACAAGCTGCGTTCCCCGTCGCGATACGAACCTCAAGCCACAACAACCCCAAAGACGACGTCTCTATCCCCATAATCGAGCGCAATCTTGACGCGCATCATGTCGTCAACGCTCTGGCCACCATCCACTGTCGGTATTACGGATGACCTTGCGGCGAGCAGGTCAAGGGCTCTTGGTAACGAGAAGCCGGAAGACAAGGGCGATATCATCTACACCGAGATTCAAGCGGAGACAAGGAATGAACTGAACATCATCGGCCCAGAAACCCTGCGTGACTCAAGCCCACTTGGCAGCGGAACCAGCTTTCAGGTAGATCGGCTTTTGTTCCTCCGACCACGAGGGCCAAATTATTATGTTGCTGTCAAACGCGTGATTACGAGGAAGATGACCATTGAAGACCTTCATCAACGTCTCTCAGTTATCAAGCGGGAGTTGCGCGTGCTGATGCATCAACCTCTGAGAGCCCACAGTTGTATTATATCTATTCTGGGTTATGGACACAGCATCGATGCATCGCAAAGCATCGTTCCCTACCTTGTCATGGGGTTTTCGGATCATGGAACATTGACACAATATCTTCGAAGATGCAATATACCTTTGAAAGAGCGGCGGGAGTTAGCGCTTGATGTTGGCATGGCGCTCCGTTCCCTCCACGAATGCCAGATAATCCATGGCGATGTAAAGATGGACAATGTACTGGTATTTGATTCAACGGATGACCTCCTAGAACGACCACAGGTGGCTAAGCTGGCCGATTTCGGGAGTGCGCTTTTTGAGAACGATTTTGTGGAGAGACACTACGTTTCATACCTCGGCACAACTAAGTACAATGCACCAGAGGTTGCCTCGCGCGACGGTCCTGGCGTAAGAAATGTGGAGAGTTCTCCGAATCTGTACGAACGTGCTGATGTCTACTCGTTCGGTCTTCTGCTACTCGAAACCATTCTTGACGGGAAAAACTTCATCGACGCGGCTTGGCTTGATCAAGGAGCGAATGATCTCACTACGAAAGATAGAGCGACGTCAAAGAACGCGGAATTGGAGTTTCTGGACAAGGTAACGTTGGAAGAAGATGCATTGCTTGGCCTTGCAAGAGGATTCGCATCTCGTCTGTCACCCGATGCGGAGTCCGATGTCATAAATCCGGTCACACAAGCAATGACGCTGTGTCTCAGAGATGATGTGTACAAGCGTGGAACTATGGTACAGGTCACGAAAGCCCTTGCTCGAGGTACGACTGAAAATCGGCCATCGTCCACTCATACATCAGCTCGTATAATCTCTCCGGTGAATTCAACGAGCACGACATCATCCTTACACAAGAAGCGAAGCGGAATCTATCGATTACACTCTTCACCACTAGAGACTTTACCATCAAGCAATTTGAGCATACGTGTAGCTAAACCAGACGACAAAAGCGCAATAGCTGAACGACACATTGGAAGCTCGAAACTGCGCTCAGGACCAGTTGCATCTTTGGTCGCAGATCCGTCATCACAATACCGAACCACAGAGATAGACATGTTCAAAGTAAGGTAGAGTACTGAACCCTGCAACGTATCCGAATAACGATAGTAGGCATCAATCACCATCTCACCTCCTTGGAAGGTTCAATTTCGCGTTGCAGAACGACTCAAGTCTGCTTTGGATGTTGAGAGAGATCCATTACTCAAAGCTCAGCTACAGCTTCATCTTGCGATAGTGTATTGGCTGGGCTACGGCACCCAACCAAAGCTCGTCGAGTCGCTCCAAAACTTAGCAGAAGCTGCCAACGCCAACAAAATTGCACAGATTATCGCTCCCAGAGTCATGGCAGCCGCTAAGCACATTACTCCGCTTGTTGAACAGTCACACCTTGTTGACACAGAATTGTATCACAACTCTACAAACAGTGGAAGTTGCCCGACATCAGGCATTGTGGACTTCCTGCGGACTGAAAGGGCTCACACACCGCGACCTCGAGCGGACGCGATTTCAGATGTTCAAAGCGATTTGATAATGGCTTGCATGGAAGGCAAGTTCGAGGTCGCTCGGAATCTTATCCCACTTTGTGGCGACTTCCCAGCCTATTTCGCTCCAAATCCTCTGCATTGGCTCGTCATGTTTCCGTACGAAGAGGCCAGATTGTTAGTTGATCTTCTCATCTTCGGCTCCGCGAATGTCCAGGGCCAGCAACACGGTGTTTGTCGTACTGTGATTAATGCGTCCTGTGTAAGCATGATCAACATTCCGGAATACTGCATGGATCTTTTCGGGACCCCACTTCATTTTGCTGTCCGCTGCGGCTTTCAAGACCTAGTGTCTGAGTTTATTCGACATGGTGCTGATGTGAACAAGCGATGGGAAGCCAGAATCATACCTACCAGTGATGGACGTTCTGTCAGGTATCCTAGTTTCAGTCCTTTGGATGTCGCGGCGACATATCATCTAGCCGATATCGCGCGACTACTACTTGGAGCAGGTGCTGTTACGTATGGGGGAGACGTTGACTGGGAGTACTCGCCCTTACACATGGTTGGACAAAAGACAATCCCCTTTGCGCGATTTGTTATGCACGGCTCGCATTCCAGAGCAGCTGCTACTCAAATCATTCGCACGCTCCACGGGTGGGGTCTAGACATCAGCAATCACGACTCCTCGGGTCAGACGCCTTTACTGCGCGCGGCTGAATATCATGACATAGACGACTATATCCTAGAAGAGCTTTTGGAGGCGGGTGCAAGGGCTGATGCTTCCACAGCATATCCAGGATGTAGCCTTGCGACTTTGCTTGCTCAACAATGCGCCGATCGGCGTTTGAACTCCTCCAAACTTCGACTACTTCTTCCACAAGTGGAAGACTTCAACTGCCTAGATTCGCACGGTCGTGGTGCTTTGCATTACTGTGCTCTCTTCGATGGTATAGAGATGGCTCGTGTATTGTTAGCGCAGCCTGGAATTGATGTCGACTGCAAGGCGAATGACGAGGGGAGAAATACCCCTTTGCTCTTTGCTGCCACTTTCGGATCCAGCGATGTCGCTGATCTGCTTATCAAAGGTGATGCAGACTTCGAGTTAGCAGACGCCGACGGACGGTCGCCATTGAGGGTGGCTGTGACTTGCAGACATATCGATGTCGCTAGTCTTCTCATCAAAGCAAGCGCGAGCCTTGTGTTCCATACACAGTCTGGAAGAACGGAGAACATTCTCCACTATGCAGTCATGAGGGAAAGTCAGCTGCCGTCCGTAATGGAACCTATACTCCGGATGTTACCTAACGAAAAGATCGCAGACTTGCTGGATGAATTTGATGGTGGAGGATGGACTCCACTTCATTATGCGAGCTACTTTGGCGACCTCGAAGGCGTTAACGCCCTTCTTGAGGCTGGAGCAAACAGAAATAGTTTCAAAAACCCGCAGTATGCTAGATCGCTTTCCAGCCGTGGCGGAACACCACTCCAGCTGATTACATTGTTGAGAAAAAAGATACAACGAGATGGTCTTGGCAAAGACCACGACGCTGTGAAGCGAGGCGGTCCAGCGGCTGAAACAAGATTCATGGATCGTCTTGAACAGATCGAACGAGTACTCAAAAGCGACGCAGCGGGATAGCAACCACGACATGATCCTCTCACCCTTTAAACGTTTTCTGGGATACTACCCACGAACACAACCATGACTGCACAATAGGCTGCTGTCGCAGAGAAGATCTCGTAGTTGCGCGAATGTGTCAGCCAACATAAGGCTGATGAAAACGCTGCAGTAAAAAGCGAGACTATGCATAGTCTTGAGGCCATGGCACGAACTTTGTACAAAGCGATGATTGGCACCGTCAGGGCCAGTACTGCTAGTAATGTGCTTAGGAACCTCGACATGGCCTGGATCCGCTCTGGACTTGATGTGAACACGAATCTGTCCTTCGACTTTGACCCATCCTTCTGATAAATCGTTAGACGCCTGCAAACTCATTGTACAATGGCTTAAGAGCTTACCTCTGAGCACCATAACTGCGTTCTCAACGTTAGCCGTATCCTATAAACCGGGAAATGAGACAAACCCATGAATATCCGCGCCTGCGGAGCAGAAATGCGCACTGCTCTAGCAATCGATCTAAGCCACCCTGGTCCGAAGGTTGGCTAGGAGCACACAGATCATCCCAGTCACTCAAAAAGCTCGATTCACCAGAAATGAGAGGCTTATTACCATCCATCCAGTTGCATACACTTTGTGTGCTCTTTCGCTCGGGTCTTGCTCTTTCGACATATCCGTAATACGACTGTAGGAGCTTGTCTACAATTGCCAACTTAGATCCAGTCCATGCGTCGGCCTTGAGTTCAGAAATGCTCACTGTATGCCTCTAATTTTAATTCCGCCTCGCGAAGAATGTCTTGTCGGATACTATTCCCGTCATGGCGTCTCGAACACAGATAATGCCCCATTGATTCTGCGTTGTCCAGTTCGTCTAATCTTTCTTCCAGTTCAGTTATTTCATCTTGTTTTTGGAGCAGTATACGCGCATGCAATCGTCCAAAATAGCGAAATGTTATAAAGTCGCGATCGCTATTCATGTAAGCAGCTAATCGTGGATATCCTCGCCGAAAGGTTTCGACTGCGTGAGACAGTAAGTGCATGTTGGTACCATCGTACTTTGGATACCTCACTTTGTGTTGGTTGGTGGATGAAGCATTGTCTTTGAGGGGTTGGTGCCCGGATACCTGTAAAGAATGAGGGATGATGAATTGGCAAGGCTGTATTTCAAGGACGTACTTGGCCGTTGTTGAGTAAATTGCATCGCATTGATCGCATCACATGTAAACTCGAAGATTCAGCTTGTGTATCTTTCTGGACGGACTGCACAAAGGCGGAACGAATATCATGCAAGAAGCTAGTAACTCGGAACTTGTGTTGGGGGGCGCGGTAAGATATGCATAGCCCCAGCCTAGCCGATCCTTCGGGCGGTGCTGGACGAGGTTCTGCCTCACTAGCCAACTGTCGTGGCATGGACCCACAGGTAGATTGCGCACTCTTCCCTAGCCGCCCCTCTCGCACATGCCTTACACGCTACGTGGTAGAAACTAGCACTCTAAGGCTAGTCTCCGATACCCATTCGGAATGTTCCTCGTGGTTCTCACACTTCTTTATCCGGTACCACCCATTCTCGAAGGCAGATACGTAATAAGGTCCAGCCGGTTGCGTCTGGCCCTGTGTTTGTAGATACACGATCGCATTCATGGCGTAAAGTGGCATAGCAGGATACTGCCCTCGATGATCAGCGAATACCACGTCTGCGCACACAGATTACACTCGCCTGAGCTGTTTGTTCGTACTCTGCCGTACGGCCGCGAAATTGACCTTCGACATTGGTGGAGAACGTTTTCGATGGTGGCTGGGCTGTCAGAGTTTACTTTATTGAGAACAAAGTGAGGGAAGCACTAACATCTAATTGCGATACCTCAGGCCTGGTTCGGCCTCTATTCTGGGAAGTCATATATATGTATACTTGATATTTACTTCGATGGTGCAAAGGTATGAAGCTGGAGTGAGGAAAGGACTTGTCGGTCGTTGGATTAACACTGAGGAACGATAAGAGGCAGAAATAGGAGGACCACGTACCAAGCTTTTGTTCTACCACCCCCAGCTAGGGTCTACCCGCTCGAGCGGCTCTGACAATTGATGGCGTATCCGGTGACCCGTTACCGGTGAGCAGTGGCTTGAACAAGGTTGCGATTCGCCAGTCTCGTAGCGACATTGGGTCAACGATCCAGAACTCATGCCCCTCCCCTTCTCAAAAGCCCGCTTACCTAGTTCATACCCTTTTCCAGATATCCAAGACGCAACTGCAAGATGGAGAATCTGCAAGAATTTACTTCCACGTTCGAGGCTACGGTCGGATCGTACTTCCCAGCCAAGCAGCCATATAGCCAAGTTCATGTACTATGTGTACACTGGGAGAAGAACGACATATTTCCAATCTCCGAGATAGAGAGACTGCGAGCGTGTCTTGAGGGCAGATACGGATACAAAGCAGCTACCTTAGCGCTTCCGAATGACGATACCCGAGAGTTGCGCCTCATCACGGAGATCGTCGACTTCGTCAAACAGTACTCTACAGTCGAGGATTCTCTGATCATCTTGTATTACGCGGGACATTGCGGTCGGAACAAAGATGGTCTTGCTGAATGGGCAGCGTATATCAAACTGAGAAGCCAACCTGGACTCTGCTAATCTTCAGTCAGGTTCGAAAAGGGCGGGCCAACAGTACAATGGCACATTGTGCAGCAATTACTGTTCGCGGCCACTGGTGATGTGCTGCTACTCCTCGACTGCTGCTTTGCTTCCCTGATCAAGAAAGGACAAAAGAGCAAGGGCAGGTTCGAACTGATAGCGGCATGTGGAATGAACGCTTGGACACCAGTTCCAGGCCCGTTGTCCTTCACCAGCCTGCTGATAAGCGAACTTCCGGAACATGCAACTGAAGGTATTACTGCTAGTAGACTTGCATCACGACTACGGGAGCGTCAAAACATAACAGGCAAGTGTATATGCATCGTACTTTGAAGTACTGTCACTTATACAGATTAGAGACACCGGTTCATCACGATTTCGCAAGAACGAAGCAAACAGGCATCAAACTCCAGCACCTTGATGATCTGAGCCAACCTAGATTTATGCAGAAGCCAACCGGTTACGTGATCTTCCGTGCATCGCTATCAGATGACCCTAAAGGCCGTGAACTTGCAGAGTGGTTGAAGACAGCGCCACCAAATAACGTAACAGCCATCCATATTGAAGCCATGGTAGCTGACGCTCGACGAATACAAAATCTTGTGGGCCTTGTACAGGGTACTCAGGAGATGTTTGTAAAAGGTTCTGTCTTTGAGAAGCTGTCGTTTCCAGCCAAACAGGAGATTGTACGAGCATTTCGAAATCTGGACACAACTTTGATGACATCATCCCGAATGGCTGATGACGCAGGTCTTCGAGGCAATAGTGAGGCAGTGAAGGGCGCATTGGAAGGTATACAGAGTACACTCAACGCTGCATGTGCGGCTGTCGAGACGCCAGTGCTCACTCAGCTTGGGCAAGGAGACTTCCAGGAAGCATACAAGAATGAGGTGGTGGCCAGCACCGGAACTAGTGCTGCCATCTCGCTGTGTCAGATGTATCATGGCATTTACTCTTCGCCGGAAAAGAAAGAGATCAGTCGAGATTTGGTCATCGTGCCAGCCAAGAAGGAAAGGATAGAGACTGGCACTATCGATGGCAGCACCGTTATCGTTGAGACTTATCAATATGAAGAGGATCCATCCACGTCAAGACCGTATGAGGAGACTCTGGAACAAGTTCAGAAGATGGCCTCCATACTCTGCCACCCCAAGGCTAGTACCCTTCACGTTCTTCCATGCCTCGGCTTTTACCACAAAAAGGTCGAACATTCATTTGGCGTCGCTTTCCGCGCACCACCTTATTTCAATCCTGAGAAGAAACCCATCACGCTGCTGAGTCTGTACAGCAAAGAAAAAAGGGTGGCGCTGAGTCATCGTATTTGCCTGGCGGCTAAGTTGGCAGCGGCACTGGATGGATTCCACACCGTCGGATGGTTTCACAAGGGGTTCCGGAGTGAAAATGTTATGTTTTTACCAATGGAAGCTCCACGCAATAACATCAGCGCAGAGCCGGTAGACATTGCGCCGACGTTTGTTGCTCAGCAGGGTTCAATCGACATATCCAATCCATACCTATTTGGATTCGAGTACATGCGTATGCAGGATGCTGGTACCAATCTGGAAGCCGATGACTCACTAGAACGTGACCTGTATCGCCACCCGGATCGTTGGGGTAAACCAAAAGTAAGGTTTGAGAAAGCTCACGATGTATACGCACTGGTAAACCTCAACCGAAAATAGTCATGTTTTTGAACGTATGATGCTGATACTTCTCTAGGGTATTATCCTGGCAGAGATTGCCTTCTGGCAACCCATTCAAAAGATCGTAGAGGTACAGGAAACGGAAGTGCTCAGGCGGTCATTATCAGGTGCCGAGGTATTGAAGCGTTTGCAAAGTAAATGCAACTCGAGGCTTCCCCACCAAGTGGGCCACATGTTTCATACAACCGTTATGGCATGCCTCGGTTTCAAGAGCGCTACAGTACAGATGGATGCGTACGAAACGCAAAAGTACTATCAAGAAAACATCAGAACGAGACTTGAGGCAGCAGTAGGCAAGGTCTGAAGCAGGTATTAGGGGCGCGCAAATATCATCAAGAGAAAGCTATCGAACGGGGAGTTCAGGATGTTTAATGGAATCCCAATTTAACCAACTCTATAAACGGTGGTGTCATATCATGCCAGGTACTCTATTGTAGACTGCTTCCAGTTTCACAGCGAATCACTGAGCCATTATTGCTGATATTCACTGCCCTTTCTTGATTGAGCCGCTCTTGAGTACTCGATAAGGTCCCTGACTCGCAGATTTCTGGATCCAACTCCCAAGTCCTAAGAACGATGAGTATCTGTTCGCGAGGCAACTGGAATGATCACTTACCAAAGTAAGCCATACTGTCTGCATTTTGCTTGGCCTGAGCAGCATAAAGGTCCTTGACACCATTCCACTCGTAGCCGACATCAATCCCTACGTGCATTAACCGTCAGCAGTTGTATACAAGAGACTCCGCTTAAGCCAGGGGATTTACATACACATCGGAAACGGTTGCGCATCTTCGTTGTGTATTGTGTGAGTTATCTGAGAACGTTAGCCTGGAAGGACAAAGATCTGTGCATTGTACTTCGTGAAGAATGACGGTGTCCAACAAATTCCAGTTGTCTATCAACGGCCCCGACTCTGCGGCACCATCATCGATGGAAAAATCGGTGTTGCCTTCTTGAAATCTGTATAAGCCTCCTCGTCGTTGGGTAGACTTAAAGAAGATACCGTCTTTACATAGTGTTATGGAGCACCTCTTCTCGTCGTTTAATTTGTTGTTGCAGTATGTGCCGCCCATCGTTGCGCGTCCCACCGTCTTAGAACAAAGCGTGTGACCATCGTAGACAATATCGCTAACTCTGTCGATTATGAGCTTTTTCGTACGCTGAGAGTTCTTGCATTTCGCCTCTTCGTCTGTGGCAACTTTGAATCTCGCGTCCTCGTCACAGAAGATCAGAGTATTGGCTTCGTCTTTGGTGGCAACGAGATCGTTGGAAATGGCATTGAGCGTTGCTATCAGCCATCAGCAAATGCGCGAGCGGAACTACACGTCCTGAGATCGGGGGCAGAATCTACCTGATATGAAAGCAGCATTATTTGAGTCCTTGAAAATGTGTTCATATAGTTTGCCAACCGGGACACGAGCATTGTCTTGGGCATCGGCCTTCATCTGCTGAATAATTCCCCATAACTTATCCACCTCGACATTTGGATTGTTGCGGCAAGATTCATCGAACCATACTGTTCTTGGTTTCAATGCTTGACCCTCGATTAAGGCTGGGAAGAGAGATGTAACGAAGAGAATTGCTCGGAAAAAGAAGGTCATGGTAATTGGGATAATTTGAATACCTCAAATGAATGGAAGAATGCAGTCGCACTCACTGGAAAACATGCCGTCAAATAACGGAAAGGGCACATCGCGCACAAACCCCGTCGCTGGTGCTACCGCAGCGGCCTACAGCGGTCTGCGTAGCACAGCCTGCCATCTACCCTTTCCGGATCAGCTTTATCAGACCCCAAGCACTACTCCTGCATCTGCCAAGAGTGAAGGACGATGCCTTTCAATAATCGCGCAAGGCTGAAACTTGTTTCGACAAATTAGATCTGAGGTGGAGATGAGAGATGGGGGCGACGCTGCAGCATTTGGGATGTGTCGCCCCCACCGCCAGGGAACCACCTACGCAGGGTTCGCTAACCCCCGCGAAAAACAAATAGTCGTCCCACTTCCATCTCACCGGAGGGCTCAATTCTTGATATAGAGTTTTACAGCCCAAGGCGAGCGCATATGCACACGAATGCGGACGTCCTTCGAATGCAACGTGCATATGGGTAGCTAAGAATAGCGAAGGCGGCTCTAGGGCTCACTGAGATGCGCCTGAGAACGCGTTGGTGTTATAGGCGCAGGACATTATGTACATGAATGCAAACACTACCAGTAACACCATCAAGTACATCTGATATCTGCTTCCTAACGAACCATGCGTCCTACCTCTCTGCGTCTTCTTGGTTGCGTCACTTCTATCATACTATGCTTGAGCACCGATGCTGCCACTTTGAAAAGAGCGCAAATAACCTTCCCTCCATCAAATGGACCATGTCGCCAAAACCATGGTCTAGAACCGCTTCAATGTACTGACGAGGCATGTATCGATATCGCAGCTTCAGGTGTTTGTCACATCCAAACACAAGAAGGCCTGCCTGTCTGCGGCTGCTGCGATTCTCAGATCACCTTGCTTTGCTCAGCGTGCGGCGGCGATGCAGGAGAAGGGATATGTCTAGGCACTGGGCTCACGGAGATCTCATTCCAAGGTTGCCCATGCACCGCGAACGGGGGTGCAGTACCTGGTGGAGGACAGATTGCAGTCTGCCCTGAGCAAACCGGTTCAGACACCCAGTCATGCAACAGTTCTACTTGTGGTGGAAGCACTAGATATGCAGGCTTGTGCGACTCCAAGACTGACATCGGTGGAGGTGCTTATCAGTTTTGCGCATGCTGTCCAGATGAGGAGCCAGCTTGTAACGATTGTGGTGGCGACAACGGCGATGGACGTTGCAAAGGTGTCGATGAGTATACGGGTAAAGGTTACAATAACTGTAAATGCAGTTCAGGCGCAGGGTCAGTCTCAGCACATAGTGAACTGCGATCAAAGCTAACGTCGAGTTGTAGTGGTGATCAGCCCGTGATCATCCCCTTCCCAATCCCCCCTCCAGGCTTCCCGATCCCGCCACCTGGTACGCCTAATCCAGAAGAGCCATGCTCGGACACGATTGACACAAAATGCTCCGAATGCGACGGAAACAATAAGTGGTGTCAGACAGGACCATCTGCTGGCTGCCCTTGCCAAGATGATGAACAAGAATGCCCAGATGGCGACGATGTTCCAAACTGCTCAGATGCAAACTGCGGCGGCGCAACAAGCGCGTCTGTCATCAGTACATGCCAAGGTGCGAACAATTAAAACAAGGACTGTACATGCTTTCAGTTTGAACCTGAGCTTGAGCCATACGCACCATTCTCCGACCAACAGCTTCTTGAACAAGAAGCATTTCTGAACAGCATCTTGGCTGCTCCAGCAACCCCTACCAGTAGCGCATCACCAACTCAAGGGTCAGGTCAGTTGACATGTTCGAAGAATTCAGCATCTCAAGTCCCCAAAGAAATGATATGGTCGGATGGAAGCAAAACGCCCAATCAAGTGCTCTATACATTGAGAGAAGTTATCTGCACGAACAGTTGCGAGATGCCGGCTGGCCTTCCAGCTGGAGTGGCATGGAAGACTGGAAGTAAGACTACAGGCGACTGCGAGATTGCCATTGCCATTGAAGGTGACATTGAAGCGGTGAGTGAGAGTTATGCAAGCGGAAGAAAGTGATCTAATACTTTTTTATAGTACTTCTATCGCGGTACACCGTCTAGCGATGAGCAGTGGCAACAATGCTGGGATTCCACTGATGCCATCATCAAGGAATGCATCAATGAAGGGCCAAATACCGGCTGGGTTAACGGGCCCAATCCTTACCAAGTAAAGCATTCTTCCACTTGAGCCTCAATTCTAGACAGAGACTGACAGAAGTAGTTCTATCAGGGTGGATTTCGACCGCTTAATGGCGATGGCGCCATACATGCACCAATGAGTGGGGATGTTCTTCTTTCAAAAACAGCCATCGGTGCAGTGACGCCAACAAACGCGCAAGGATTTACTTGCGGAAATGGTGATGGCGGAACGCGGCCGCTAGACTGTCTAGCCATACTTGGGTCGTATGTCACCCCAAAGTTGGAGATATATAAGCTGACAAACGAAGCATCATCAACGGCGAACAGCTCAGTGACACAGACACCAGCCCTAAGTTCTGCACCGACGATTCCACGTGCCTCAAAAAGGGCGAATCCGGCTCTAGTGACGGCAACATAATCTACAGCTCCTACTGTGAAGTGCAAGTGCCCTGTTCCCTACCCATACGTTGTCCCTACTAATTTTCCTATTAGTGCTTCTAACAGCGGATGTTCGTTTGTGATTGCATCGAAGCTCGCGTCTTTCGGGGGGGTACCCGGTCGGTCTTGCGTAAGTCCAAAAGACATGTCCGAGTTCATAAGACTGGGTGCAAATGAGTGTGGTTCAAATCAAGCTTCGGGGGTGTGGGCGGCAGGGTATGCCTCGGGTGAGACGGCACCGCCTTATACGGTGTACGGTCTCGTGAATGCGGCGAACCCGGGTGTTTTGTTCATATGACGATTTGTATAGAGGCCATGTTTTTCCAACTACTATGATCTTGGGCGGAGCAAACTCTGTGAAAACCATTGGCGACTGGGATAGTCGGTGGACTATCATTGAGGCTGGAGGCGTGTATAGCTCTATGCTACAACTCCGGAGTGAAATTGGAGGAGCGGCAGATGGCGCATTAGAAGCAAGATGACTTTCTGGAGCGCGATAGGATCAATAGGCTTGAGGATGACTTGACGATGATGTGTCAGCGTCGTGACATTAAACATAATGATTGCACGCGATCAAAGAAGCTGACTAGCGGAGCGGTATTATCGGCTCATCAATGATGTCCGTAACTTATTGAATGCTTTCTTCTACATATCTGTCCAATCCCTTTGATCTATCTATTAGGTCTCGTTGGTTTCCTAGGTCTGTACCTTCGACTAGGAACTCAGCAATAACTTCCTCATCGAAGCGATGGGAAGCAACTGCGTCTGAGTCGAAAACACCGCCAAAGCAGCAACAGTTGCAGAGAAGACATAGCCTACGCGTCTCCAATCAACCAGGTTTGCTCCCTTCTCATCATCCCAAAGATCGCTGTGCGGCCGATTTGGCAACGGCAGCGCTTTGATATGCGTACCCCCACGTGAGGTGCCACAAAGCACGTCGATCATCTTCTCTGCATGATACAAGGGCACGATATATCTTGCTATGAATTTCGATGTCACAGTGTCCATGGCCTGTACACTTTGCTGGGCGTGAGAGAACTTCAGAAGAGCGGTCGCGCGGTCAACACGGAGGCTTTGGGTTGTTTGAAAAGCCTTGACGAAGTCTGCGTCGGTGATGCTTTCGCCTTTACGGTTGAAAAGAGCGTGGAGTTGGTCTGCAAGAACTGCGGCATCTTCGATTGCGCTGTTTCCGCCATGGCCGCTGATAGGGTTGAACTACGAGACGTATCAGTTTGGTGATCCCCCCTCAAACCCGCTAGACTTACCTTATGGGCAGCATCTCCAATGGTCATGATGCGATTGTAATGCCATTTACTAAACACCACCTCAGGAAGAGCTTGCAGGGTTGATGTTTTGCGTAATGCATATAGTTCGCCGAACGTCAGAGTATCTGTGATATGATCGGACGCATGTTCCGCTACCAGCGCGTCCTCTTGATCTTTGGTGTAGCGCGGGATCTTGCCATAGGCCGTCACTGGAAGCTTCTTAAACAGGAACCAGTAGATGCGGTGATCTGGTCCGGTCAAGACGAGGTATGAATTGTCTCGACCTTGTACATTTTGTGTCGAACAAGGGAATTTCTCGCTTGGTCGGGATATGCCGAAGATGCAACAGTACTCTGTTGGTATCGAACGATCGCTGACAGGGAAATATCCGGGTGTTTCTTGATCTGCCAGTCTCCACATCTCCTCGCGCACTGTACTGTGAATGCCATCAGCGCCAACAAGGATATCCCCGTGGTAGGTTTCCCCGTCTGCGGTGACAACTTCAACCCCGCCAGTAGACTGCCTGACCTCGGTGACTCCTTTGTTGGTGAGGACCTTCGATTTGTCAGGCAGCTTATCATATAGAACCTGGATTATCATCTGACGGTCCACAAAGACCGGCGAATATCCAAAACTGTCCACATCAGCTTCAAGACAATGAGGTCATGCAGGGGTTTGTAACTCACCGCTCGGTTATGCGTTTGTTGGCTCCCTCAAAGAGTAATACAACCTTGCCATTGTCGTTCCTCTGAGTCAATAGCTCACCAGCATCCACACCATTGAGTAAAGCTTTGACATCTTCAAAGCAACCAAACTGATCGAAAATACGAAGGCCATAGGGAAGTATGCCAATACTCGCACCTAGATCAGGAGCAATCTTTCCATACTTTTCCAAAACCAGATAGTCTATCCCAAGCTTTTCGAGGATGTTGGCCAGGGTGAGTCCAGCAACACTCCCACCCGCTATGAGAACCTTGGTGTGCTTCTGGGATGCCATGATGAGAAGTTCAAGAAACTGGTGATATGAGACGTTGAGACAAGAGAGAATGTGCTACACAGTGATCCAATTCGTCGAAATGGATGACAGAGCTATTTAACATAGCGTTCTTGTGCTGCTGACCGAAGAAGGTCCGACCTTCCAATCCCTCTACCTTTGCCCATGCCTATACAGCAGCTTCACATCTAACATCTAGAGACGTTCCAAGATTTGACTCGTACGAACTCAACATAAGAAATCACTAATCAACTGTTCGTCGGTCGACTTGGCCAATCAATCAAAACCAGAACCTAGTATCTTCTAATCTATTCATCGGGGATTTCTAGCCGGACGGAGTGAAGTGGAGTGAAGTGGATCTCGGAGCCGAGCTTGGGGTCAAGACCTTGGCTTTTCATGGACCCCACGGTTAGCGGAATGTCGCAAATTCCGAGCACAAACAGAGCCGATGACGACACCCAGCCCGATAGCAAAGGCTTGGTGTTGGCTCACATTGATTAGTTGTAAACTTGCTATGTACCCAAGGATACTCTGCTGTGAATTTCGCAAGTTTTCGTTTCTTGAAGCATGCCGTTTCTGGGCGTGCCTCAGCTACCGCGGCCATGATATGCGGATTTCAACTTGATGACGTAATCACCGTTGATCGACAAGCGCGATTAGGTATGGACGCGACCACCGCTCTTCACACGCGTTTCGGCACTCGTGCGTCGCCATGCCGCCCAAGAAAGGTGCGTCTTCCATCTGGATTCCCAGCAATCATCAAGTTGACGTGGCTAGCTGCCAAACGTAAGGCGACCGATGATGACATGGCCAGTCGCAACGCGGCCACCGCCAAGAGAGTCGCGCTCGAAAATGAGAAGTTCGTTACACGTAGAGAACTGCCTTATGAGGCCAGAATAGGCATAAGAAATTTGTTCAACTCAGTCGTTGAGACTGATGCCGGCCATCAGGATTCTGACGAATCGGACTCTAGCGCATCGGACCTTGACGACTTTGAGGTCGACGATGGTTACGAGAAAGCAATGAAGGTAGAAGAGGAGTATGAGAGAAGCGTTGACAATGCGCATAGACATCTAGCCATCAAATCCGCGCGCGAAGAGGAAATTCAAGCGGGTGATGTGCAGGGCCAATGGGACCTTTATTCTCCCAACCTGTTGGATCTTCGCGAGGCCGAGCACCGAGGAGAGATACATTATCACTTTCGTCAATGGAAAACAGGTACTTTGGTCATCGGAGATCAAACCAACGACCCTGTGCTCTCTTCAACGGAAGTTACCGCGTCACTCTCCCTTGACGGCCTCGAAAACGATTGGCACATTCCTCTCAACGTCCCGAAACTGGCATCCTTGGACTTAGTACCTCTCACAGGTGTCCGCAAAAATTACTCAGGGTCCGGAAAGGCAGAGGTGCGACTTGACATATCGTTTTTGGGGAATGGCTATCTGAAGATGAGGATACCTGGCATATACATCGGCGGAAAGAAGCAGTGGAGAAGACACATCACGTTGTATGGCGTGAATCGGACGTTTCCGCCACGCGAAGAGGAGAATCCGGAGCCTTTACCGCGAGAAGACACGCTTCCACGAATAGGGCTGGTACAGCCTGCGCCCGTAGATGAGGATTCCAATCAACCTGTCGCTGGCCCTGGCGGAGAAGTCCTCTCTCAAGACGAGCAGCTTTTGAGGCGACGGCTATTGAAAGACCTAGATGACAGCTTGTTTGTGGACTGGCCCGATGAAAACTAGACACCCGAACAGCGTCGGATCTATCTGCAGATGGCATTTACGGACCGAGCATACGCGTCGCGCAGCGGACCGTCGTCTTCAACTGGTGTCAAGCTCAGCCTCAATCGTTACCGTGCCACATGGTACCAGCTTACGTGTCGCAATCTCGACCAATTAAAACTCCCCGGATAAAGACGAGATTCCATTGACATGCACGTGGGAGGTACTTTCAAGCATCGGAGCTCTGGAACCAAGAGATCCTCACACACCGCCATTGCCAGGTGTTCGAATTAGAAAACACCAGATCGTTGTTGCCCATCTACCATGTCAACACCTCCTCGATGGCCGATATGGCAAACGTCTCAACGGCTTCCTCTTGAATAGGTCGTCTTCCCCGCCATGGCCATCGATAATCATTGGACTAAAGCTCGAAATGTCGATCAGACTTATCTGCAGACAAGCATCAGCGCTTATATTTCTTATCGACAGTTGCGGGGCCTTCCAAGGGTGTTTTGGCCCCCATGGAAGCTGACGACTGATCAATGGGGCGTCTTCAGCCTTGCGCCTGCTGCCTGCATGATTGTCGAAATATTGAAACTTGGAAAACTGTCCACATTCGATGTCTCGTAGAACACAGCCTTCCCAGACGTGACTGACGCGAAACCTCTATGTCCACAGGCTTTTCAATATGAGCTGCGAGATGAAAGATAACGGCTCTTACAATTCCATGCAGGACGATGATGAGCTGTACGATGATCCGGTCCAGCAAGACGAATCGATGGCGGCTACGGTCGATGGCGGGGATGTCAGTGGCCCCAGTCATCAGAAGGAAACAGTAAAGATGAAGAACGATCTACAAGATACTGTAACAACACTGGGGTCGAACATGTTTGCAGAGATTGCAGAGATCTCTAAGTACAAATTCGAGCGCGCGAAGGCTCGGCAATGGGCGACGAGGGACATCTGCTTCTTGGTCTATGATGACTCAGACGTTAAAATCAATGGATACGACAGCGACGATGAGGAAGCGCAACAGGAATACGCACTACAGATGAGCTTAGGAGACAGTGGTACCGCAGCGTCAGAAGGACAAGACAGGGCCCAACGCTCAGAATACGCCAACGACTCATGGAAAGCCAAGTGCCGTGTATGTGCATGGTATCCCGAATTTTCTCATAAATGGAAGCCTCGAAAGTTTCGCCTAGTCAATCCGACGGTGGATCATCCAGGGTGGTTTGACCGGGGCGAAAAGCGTAATATCGCATCGATCGATATATGTATGCATTATGTCGCTGTGTCATACTGTTGGCCGCCGCGAGACGACAAGCCCATTCCAAGAAGCTACACCGTTCGAGATCTCGACGGGCGTGTTCGCGCTAGTCGTGCTCTCGATGATGTCTTGGATCGTGCTGTCGACTTCGCCAATTCGTATGGCCTTCGTATGATCTGGATCGACCAGGAGTGCCTCCCTCAACCGACTGAGACCAGTACAAAGGCAGATTGGGAGATGCAAGAGCTTGGCATACAGTCAATGGACATTGTGTACAATAGGGCCATGTATACGGCGGGCTTACTCGATGTCGAGATCACTTCACAGGAGCAGCTCAATGCAATCCAGACTATACTAAATGCCGATCGGGTAATGACACAAGGAGCTATGAGTCTTCGGTACTGTGAACATATCATCCGCCTCCTTCATGAAACCTGTCAAGACAGATGGTACACCCGGGCGTGGGTCATTCAAGAGGCTATCTGTGCAGGACTAAAGCTAGTACTAGCATTTCGACACAGTCCTGGTTTAACATTCCCATCAAAATTCCGAGAAGGGTATCAATGCGAGAGAGAGGATCGTCCTTACCATTCGCTCGACGACCATTCGCGTGGACTTGACTCAACACTTGCGTGTATCTCGTTGGCCAAATTCTGGCGAATCCTCGATGTCATGCGCAACCTTCTTCTACGAGACTTCTCTTCCGTTGGGTCAATGCTTGTGCGCTCTGACTACGCGCCAGCGGAGACATGGCCAGGCGCTCGATCGGTGCTCGAAGCAGCGGAAACTCTACATCCGAGAACGGTGGAGGCAAACACACTTCAACAGGTCATGATGACCTATAGCGAGGGCCAGTACGGCAAGCGGCCTACGATCAATGCTGCAGGAGCCCTGACTCTATTGAATCATCGCGAATGTTATTTTCAGTCCGACAGACTCGCTATAATAGCGAACATGTGCGACTATGATTTCCGACTCGACACAAAAGCTGTTGGCAATAATTGTCATTCCCTACGCCTTGCTATATTGGCATTAGCATTGAATAATGGCGACTTATCTCTGCTTGCGCCCGAGGCATATCCACCACCAAATGAAGTCTATTCAGGTGATGCTTACGCTGGACATGCATCAAGCTCGCTCTTGTTTCAGAGCTTTTTCCTGGAGGCTTCGCGGATCGAGCACTGCCAAGTGCGCGACTTTCTCAACGTCAGGCTTCAAGGAGTCGTGCCTGGCAGCGTTACTCCGGATGGGCTACTCTTGAATGCATATCTGTGGTCCGTGAATTACGAAGTCGACTTTACGCTCATTCAATCGACATGGGCTGATGCCTGGGAATCGCTAAGATGCTGGAGAATGTTCGTAGACCGTCAAAAGAGCGAGACCTGGGACCAATACAATGCACGGAATGGGATAATTTTCCAATGGTTCTCACAGCCAGGCGTATCCAAACAAGCTTTAGAAGATTTTCGAAAATTTGGTCATGTTCCAGATGACTCAGCTCTTTGGAAGGGCATCGATCATCGCGGAGTACAATTAACACGATACGTCGATTGTTATCGTGTGAAGCAAGTCCCAGCAATGCAGGACCTTATTGCCCGAATAATCTTCGATATTCTCAGATACACCTTGAACGCGTTCGATGATAGAGCGTTGGCGAGGGGCCTAGCCACAAGTATCTGGCAATCTGTCCGAATCGACCAAGTCCCAGGCTCAGAGGACCCACTGCCAGATGAGGTCGGTGATGCTCTTTTTGACCACGTTGACGTTCTGGAACGTCCATTCGCCACTTTGCAGCTTGAAGAGACACTCGACAAAACTTTTGCGCAGTTATGGTTTGTCGATCGGATCATGGAGACGGGGAGGCTGTGGTGTGGAACATACACACCACCAAATCCAAAAGACTCCGCCGCCTCGGAATTCCACCCCAGTCATGAATCTACTGCTGAGATAAAACCGGAAGTAAAAAAGGGGTTTGAAAAATCGCCCGCCGATGAGTCAAGGTCGATCATAAGTAAACAAATTGTGCGGCATATGTTATTTACACAGCTCCAGGGCACTCCTTCGATTAAGAAGCAACCTCTAAACTGGCGGTGGCCAATGATTGTGCTTACCGAAGTGGCAGCAAACAGGGACTATCATTCCGCCTCTGGGGAAAGGCGACGCAAGGAAACCCTGCTGTCTACCTTCGACGTGGATGGGCCATGCCAGGTGGCCACACCATACAATCCAGACTGGGAGGTACTTCCGCGTCCAAAACTTCGCAGCATGAGAGTATGCTGGGTCGTTGAAGAAAGGAACCGCAGCGACGAGACGACAGTTGCCACTGTTGAAGTAAAGCGATCACTCTCAGGCACATCGCTGGCTACACCGCTCTCCTATCAGCCGGGTGGATTAGAAGCAAAAGGAAAGAGTAGAGCGACTGACCCTTTGCCAGAGAAGGAAGTCACTGATATTGTTGATATTCCCGAAGCGACTGAGCGCTTCGGTAATCAGGGCCTCAGTTTACAAGTGCTTCGGAAGGTGAAGGGGTTGTGGCAGATTATGGATCTTCCTTCCCAGGACTACGTGTTCAGTTAGTGACTCGAAATGCGCGAAGGCATACAGCAATTTCTACAGCTTAGATGTCGCTCAGGCGTAACAAGTAGTGTTGGACATTCTCGAGATGCGACTTGAAGCCGTTGCCGATGCAACCTACTGATTCCGACCTCCAGCCCCGCCCATTCACGTGCAGGCGTGTCATGTACAAACGCGCGCATCTTACATCTGGCCAATGAAACATTTGTTGTTTGCTCTATACTCGAAAAAGCGCACGGATCTGCAATGCTAAACCAAAGCCATGAATGGAGCCGGCACTGCGGCCTGCGCCTATGTTTGAGACATAGGAAGAACGTGCAGACGGCCTAGTAGCGGCATCTTCTTTTCAGATCAGGAAATGTTGATGAGACAGCTTGTTTACAAGTAGAACAGCCCAATCAAGCACCCGGGTGATTATGCGTTCAACATCCCGGACCGAACATGCAGCCCCGAACACCTTTTTGGTGCCGCATCCAGTCCCGTTTGTCTATGTGCATGCGTGGCGTGGTACAGACCTACGTGTTACGCTCACAGCCAATGAAACCCCTCGCGTACAAACAAACGATAATGTGATGCAGGCTGAAAGCCTTTGACGATAAAACTTGGTCATCATCCGCTGATGGTCTTTCGACTCATCCGCTGATACTGTGATGACGCGAAGCAGAAGAGCCATTAACGACAGTCGCAATCAGTACCCCGATCGAACGTAACCTCACCTCCCGAAGGAAAGCCATCAAGAATATCAGACATCCCATTTTCAGTAAACAACGACTAGTTGTCAAGTTCTCCGCAACAACTTTAACACCATTATCCTGCCCCCGCACCCACTTTGCGCCACCCCACAGCCATGGATGTATGCAAAGATGTAGACAATTACATGCAGTACATTCAACAGCATAGGCGTGTTCTGCAAGACGCTAAAAAGAGACATGGTCAGCGTCCGCGCGATCGCAAAGACAGACACGTAATGTTGCTCGAGTTCATGATGGTGTCCATGAGTACCGCACAAAGGACTGGAAAGAAGGACACACAAAACATACACTCATCGTTCGTTCCACCAGCATATCCGCCTTGCACTACTGCACTCAAAACTCTCAAACCTATCAAGATTGAAGAATTGAGGCTTGAGACACATCACCGTGGCAGATTCCTTCTTCTGCGAGTAGTCACATCGCCAAATCGTATGACAGGAATCCTCGTTCTGGTGGAAGATGAATACGGAGATGTTGTGATACTGCAACTTTACCAACAGGAAGATGAAGTCAGCCGCCCAGCTACCAACGTTGTCGACAAAGGCATCGTCCTCATAGTAAAGGAACCTTTCTTCAAAGTCACGGTATCTGGAGACTACAGTCTGCGAGTGGATCATCTTTCGGATATCGTGTTCTTGAACAGCGACGATACCAGGATACCACAGTCGTGGCGGCCGCGGTTCCTAGAAATCGGGAAATGCGCGAATACATTGAAGCTTGAAGGCAATGCCCATGTGGGAAAGGGAGAGTACTGGCAGGCGATCGAGAAGTAAGTGAGACCTGTGATCAGCCAGTAGCTACACTAACAACTTTGCCAGGTACTCAAATGCCTTAGTGTACTCATCTGCTCCGAGCGAAATAAACGTAATCAAGCGAAATAGAGCGCTGGCATATCTCAAAACCAAACAATACGACGCTGCATTGTCCGACACAGGCTTCCCTGAGTTCGGTGAAGAAGCCTCAGAGAAGGCATTGTTTCGTGCAGCGGAGGCTCTATATTATCTCAGACGGTATGGAGACTGTTACGAAGTGCTTGAACAGCTATGCAAACTCTTCCCGTCCAATCATGAAGCGATTGCTGCCCTGACGCGCGCCAGACGTCGCTGCGACGAAGGTAGTACCGGGCAATTCGACTTCAAGCTCCTACACGCCGAAGCAAAGAGGTACAGCCCACCCCATCTAGATCACGCTACGTACATCGGACCAGTGGAGGTTCGGAAAGTGACTGGGAAAGGTCGTGGCTTATTTACAACTACGCCCATGAAAGCCGGGGATCTAGTGCTGTGTGAGAAAGCTTTCAGTCATGCTCACGTTGATGATGGGGAGAAAGGTAATGCAAATATCACTCTCTTGGTGAATGTAGAGACGAACAGAGCTTTCATGGGAGGCCAAGCGGATCTCATCCAGTCAATAACGCAAAAGCTCTACAAGAACCCATCAATGGCTCCCGATTTCACTAATCTGCATCATGGCGATTACAAAGCGGTCGATGTTCAATCCGTTGATGGACAACCTGTAATCGACACGTAAGTGTACCTTCCATGCGATGAACTAGCAAGTTCGGTAGACTGACGCTAAAGTTTCCCAGATTTCTTGTCGAACGAACAATGTCTCTCAACGTGTTCGGCTGCCCGGTCACGACACTGAAGAGCCACATAGAGGTGACTTCCAACAACTTCTCGAAACAGAATGCCAACTTCCATTCATGTGGCATCTGGATTAAGGCCTCGTACATCAACCACAGTTGTCTCGGCAATGTCCGTCGCTCTTTCATCGGGGATATGATGATAGTGCGCGCGGCCAAGGACCTAGATGTTGGCACAGAACTGATGTTCCCGTATGAAGCACCAGAGGGTATCTATACTTCAAAGACCGAGCGAAAGTTCAAGAACTGGGGCTTCGTGTGCACGTGCGCGCTCTGCGAAGACATCAAAGCCACTAAGTCTTCGGAAATCACAAAGAGGAAGAATCTTTTGGCTCAGTTGGATCGTCTCTGCAAGTCTGGAGTGATACCTCAGGATATGTCAATGAAGTTTGAGCGCTTACTCAAGGCGCTGAACGAGACCTACGCTCGCCCAGCGGAAGAAGTTCCTCGACTCTCGCTATGGGACCCACAGCTGCTGTTGACACGGATCTACATGGGAAAGCTTGATCTTACGAAGGGATTGGAATCAGCTAGAAAGACTTTACAGACTCTGAGTTTCGTCGTGACTGGGCTCGACCGTACCTCAGAAGCTCTAGTCGTCTTGGAATGGGGTCACACAGTGGACCATCTGGTGGAAGTCTTTTTACACGCACGCTCGGCGTTGGAACAATTAGGGCTGTCAGAGAAGTCGAAGCAGGCGAAACATTATGCAAGAGTTGCGTACCGAATACTGGTTGGGGAGGATGCATCTTTTGGTGACACATACCTGTCGTTTCGGGATCTTGAGTGAGGAAGCAGATGGGTTATGTTGCCTGTGGCATTGTATACTGGTGGACTAATATGGACTGACTTTTTCGCCGTGCTCCTGCAAGCGCCGCTAATACCCCCAACTGGATAGAAAGCTATTCTGCTATAGCCATTCTATGTCCAATCCATGCTCCCCCGCTATCCGCAATAAGGAAGATCATGTCCCCAGATCACCAATTGAATTCCTCCAATGATCGGAGGAGCGATGTCATACATATAGTGAAGACCTAATTCAATCCAGAAGTTTGCTATGCTTCTAGCGTTCATTCGCATCCAGCCAGAGTAACGTTGTCCTCTCGTGTGCCGCGGAAGATAGTCCTCAGCACGGTAGTTAGCATCCACACATTTGACAATCGAATCGACGCCTGATAAAACCTCGTCATCGGCGAAGAGAAATATCCGGTGCGATTTGAAGTCCGCGTTCATTGGTTGGCCACCCTCGCCACTGTTGTATAGCTGGCGAAGTTGATCCATGTCGAGGCCAGCTAGAGCAGGGTCTGAGCGTGCATCAAGACGAAAAAGCTACCACAACTTCTGAAATTCAGGGTCGTCTCTAGGGTCTTCTTCCTCAGATTCGATAGCATCGAAAGCTTCCTCGTGCGCACTAGTCTGGATCAGTTCAAGAAGTCGCTGCCATTGCTGATCGGAAGAAGGTCCAGGTCCGTATCCGGTACGGTAAATGGTAAAGCCCCAGTGTCTGTGGCCGGCGTAATCATCGTCTGACGGAATGAGAAGCTCATTCAACCATTGTTTGGTAGAGGTAGTCATTGGAGGCAATAAGAGCAGCCTGTCGTTACGTTTGACCTCAAGAGAATCCAGGTGTCAGCGTAAGCACTTTAAAGGAACATGCGGCACAGTCAAAGGATTGTGGCACGGCGGCTAGGCTGCAATCACGTGACTGCTCTTCTACGAGTAGGTAATGCTAAACCATAAGCAAGTGCTCTTCCACGAGCAATAGTCAGCTACTGACTATAGAGTGCGTTACTGCTCTGCTACAATTACCCACACGCTTGTACAAGAGCGTAGAACTCATTAGTATACAGTAGTACGCAACAAGCTCCAATAGCTTACTGTGTTCAACTTCGTAAATCTACTTCGAGTCTCTAAATGTTAGTACTTGATATAAGTCTCTGGTTGTTACATCAATACACTAATCGTGTCAGTACAACCCACCTGTCCATGGCACTCATTCATTCCCGAGAACTAACTCTGGGTCGTGCAAGGATGACCTTCACATCTGCGCACATGATGTAGAGTGCACAGTGCGTAAGAGATATTGACACGTCAAGGAGCTCAGAACTTGGGATATCGAGATGTGTCTGCGATACGATATATCGCGGATACCCGGACCAACGGCCTGGAAACGTCGAACGGATTAGGGGATGAAGCCGGTCACCTGGATCCGGTGTAAATCGACTTTTGACCGATGGAAGCGGGGCTCGTAGATTGGAAAAAGGGAGAGCCTTTCGGAGATGTCGTCTCTTTATAGAACGCACCGGTTTGACGTCGCTTAAAAGAGGTCTTTTGTAGATCACTCGTAACCTACATGGGACTAGCGCACGGATATAGATTGAACGTGGAAAATGCCGTATTATGCACCCAACGGAAAATCGGTTCCGCTCGGGCCATCTTTAGTACTTGCAGCAAAGAATACTATGATGTTCGCGCTAGAAGTTCCCACTTTTTCGATTCGAGCAGGTGGGTTCATTCATGGGGGCGCCACGGTTTCGAAACACGCCTGAGAATGCCTGAATGGGCTGGACAGACATCCTCTTCTGCTTTGATGGATGGCTGTGTAGGCATGTTGATATTGCGATCACTAATCATGGCTTTGGCATATAGTGCAAGGATGGCTCAGAGTGTGAGAGGCATCACACGCCCAACTCTTACACTCCTTACTTCTATTCTTCTTCTACACTTATCGCTTTCGATCTAGTTCTAAATTCGCCATGAAGTTCTTGGCAATTGCTGCTCTTGCCAGCCTGGCGCATTTGGCAAGCGCAGTTGGCGTTGTTGGCAAAGCTGAAGGTTTCGCAACCGGAGTCACGGGTGGTGGAAATGCCACGCCGCAGTACCCAAAGGACATCAAGGAGCTGACAACGTTGTTGACTGACACCACCGCTCGTGTCATCGTTCTTGACAAGACCTTTGATTACACTACATCCGAGGGTACAGTCACTGGAACTGCTTGTACGTCGAAAACGCTAGTAACGCATATCCAATATACTAAACGAAACAGGCGCATCCTGGGGAACTGGAGCAAAGTGCCAGCGCATTCTGTTGGACACTTGCGATGCGGGTCAAGTGAAGGAGACTGTCACCTACTACAAGGCTGCGAAAACCCCCATCAAAGTTGGTTCCAACAAGACCATTTTGGGTATTGGAAACAAAGGCATTATCAAGGGAAAGGGACTCTCCTTTGCCGGCAAGAACGTCATCGTTCAGAACATCCAAGTCAGTGACTTGAACCACAAGTACGTCTGGGGTGGAGATGCTCTCTCCTTTGCCGGAGCTGATCTCATCTGGATCGATCATGTTACTGTAAGTCTCTCTCTTCATATCACAACGCACATTAGCTCACATTACGCCAGACTGCTCGCCCCGGCCGACAACACTATGTTTTCGGTTTTACACCCAGCACTCGCATCACCCTGTCCAGCAACTTCATCAACGGTGCCTCTGACTACTCCACTGGTTGCGACGGCTACCACTACTGGGTTTTCGAGATGGTTGGCACTGGCGACTCCATCACCATGAAGAACAACTACATCACCAAGACTGCTGGCCGCGGCCCTGCCCTTAGCGGCAAGACCCTCCTTCACGCTGTGAACAACGTCTGGTTCGACGTCAAGGGTCACTTGCTCGAGGGAGGTGATGCTGGCGCCCGTGGAATCTTCGAGGGCAACGTCTTCAACAACGTTCAGAATGTTGTAGCCGACTACGCTGGCAAGCTCTTTGGTTCCCCCGACGCCAACACGAACAAGCAGTGCAGCACTGCTCTCGGCAGGTCTTGCGAAGTCAACCTCTTCCAGGGCACCACAACTACCGCCAGCTCTTTGACAAGCAAGAAGGACACCTCGTTCTTCAGCGAGTTCAAGAACCTAGGCATTGCAAAGGCCGTCGCTGCTTCTGCTATCACCACCAGGATCCCCAACGGTGCAGGCAACGGTAAGCTTTCTGCGCTTAGCGCAAGGTCTGTGTCAGCCAAGTTCAGAGCATGAACATCTACGACAGTGATGTCAGGGTAACCCGAAGGGTTCTCTCATGGGGGGCCTGACTGGCTACATTCAGAGGTGTATATACTGGAGCGAAATGTTCGCGCGGAGCTGTGTTCATTGTACATAATCTTTTCTTTCTCTTGCAAATATTTATAAGAACTATGTGTTACGTTCAAGACTACGCGCATTACGATGGACTTAACCTAACCACATTAGGTGCACTTGATGCGATGAAGCTTTAGCTGACTGACCATCATGGTGTGCTTTTGGAATGCTATCAATCGACACTATGGCCGTCTTTGCCTGCAATTGGCCTAGTTGTGTGCCCGCAATAGATACTTATGTATGCGACTTTTCTCATCTCGCAAGGAAGAACCAGAGGACGGGATGATATGACGAGCTCTCTGTCTCCCATGGTCGCCATATGGGAACGTTGAGCTTGTAAAAGCAGCTAGTCATTAGAATATGAGATAATAAAGACGGAGGGTAGATAACTGGAGTGACCTGGGTATTGTACATAGGCAAGAAAGACTCCTTCCCTTCTACAAATACAGAGCACATATGGAGGTGTGTCAGAGCACATCAGTTACACTGATGACAGTCGTAGCAAACGCGCAGCTAGATATTGCCTGACGAAATCGAGCAGTACTAGCCAAGGTGGACGAAGCGAACTAATCGCTAACAGTAATGCGTGACATTCTCAAAATGCTGCTGTCAAGCCAGATCACCTGGAGGACGTTCAGTACTAGAAAAGGCCGAGCGAGCGAAGTAGATGTCGGAAGCCGTATGCAACGCCCTCTTGTTTAGGACTCGACGTCGAATGGTCCAGATATGGCCAAATCTCTCTCATCCGCTCTGGCGACATGTCATACTGACTACTCTTGTGCATAAACTCCTCAAGCAGCGCCGTGTTCTGCTGCTGCTTCATCTCAAAGTCGACATAAGGTGAGATCCAGCCTTCGAAGTCGGTACCAAGAATATTCCTCGCCAACTCATGTACCCTGTGATAGTTGCTGTACTCTTCAAACTGCTGCTCGTGTTTCTGCAGGTCCTCTTCGCTGAAGCTGATCGGACATTCGCCTTCGAAACCAATGTCCTTCCAATTTGCTGCATACTCAATGAGACATGCCCGAAGTGGTACCACACCCTCTTCCGAGGCTTCTGCACAGCGTATGAAAAGTTCTCGGAGGAATAGCGGTATCTGCAAAGCTTTCCAACCCCGTATATTCTTCGACCCCGTACAAAGCTCGTAGCCTTTCGCTGTTATGTTGTCCTTTAGCCTTTGTTCTGTGATCTTCTTCTCTTCCTCGTTTAACTCGTCAAAGTCAGGTGGGAGTTTGGGGATCTCCTTCGTACCCAAGGGGTAGTCTTCACCAACAGTAACAAAGTTGGGGAAGCGTGCTTGCAGGAACAATGGTGATACCGGTATAGACTGCCAGTCGATGATCGACAGGATTTGCGCAGGTTTTCCCTCAGCCACATAGACGTTACCCATGTGGAGGTCAGTGTGCCATAGTACCGGTTCAGAAACTTTTCCGATCAGCGTGCGCTCGTTGAGTCGAGACATGACCTTTTTGGTCATATCAAGGACAGCGATGTGCTCCTCAAAAGACCCTCGCGGTGCGCCAGATGTCCTAGCAGACGAGCTCTTTTCCAAGCGCGCAAGCTCCCGCTCAACAAGGGCGATTCCAAAGGAGGACAGATTTTGCCCTACGAAGAAGAGTTAGCCATTGCGTTACTTACCAGATACTCTACTGACATGGTCCCTGGTGGCGCGAATCCGTTATTTTGGCTGCGGTGTGCCATCCTCGATCGCAAGAGGGGCCGATGCAAAATTCTCTCTCAGGATCCATGTCTAAGTCTAAGGTCATGCATGCATTGTTGACCGCCATGGAATGACGAAGGTAAAGGCTTCCGCTTGCTGGGAAGCGGATATCCGTCATCTCACCCTCGAATTCGGCCAACTGTTTCACGACTTGAATCCGGTCCAACTCATCCATATTACCCCATACCTTGAACAGTTGAACCCCAGGAGCCTTCGTCATGATGATGTACTCCGCACCGACAGGGTTCGACGCATCTTCATTCCAGGCGAGGACTCTGGGTACTGGAACCGCAGTACGTGTGTATACTCCACGAGGCGGTATAGTCAGCTCTTGACACGGAACCTTTGCGACAGTTGTAATACCTTACAATAGCGGAGAATGGCCACCTCTGATGCTGTCGTGTACTTCGGCGGTCCAGCGATTGTGCAGGGTATCTTCGCAACAACTTCTGTTCCATCCTCTTTACGCAGTAATAGCGCCTTACTGAACCCGCCTTCCATCTTCTCAATTGCGCATACTGGCGAGTGTTTCCCATCCGTGGTCGCAGCTACGGCGCAAAGCTGATCAACGTCAAACTTGACATATCTCCGATTGGCAGCTTCCTTCTCGTTCGCTAGAAAACGTCCATTCGTGTATTTAAACAATTTTTCGCGGGTGATGGATTTGCCTGTGTCTGTCAGACTGCTGACACGACTAGCATTGCGCGATGGGTACCTCGGCATGTGATGGTGAGCGATCGTGAAGATTGGGTCAATGCACGACGTGCGCTACCGTTGTGAAGGCCTCGCTTTGATATGTTTACAAGAAGCACGGGTAGCATGGCTGTATCATTGATTACACATCGCTGAGTGGTGAGTGAGCTTGCGCCGCGTGTTCCTCCACACTTGCCCCACTTCACGTCAAAGCGCCTTCCGCGAATCGTACCGAGCTGCGCAAGTGAAAGCACCGAATCTCAACTGAAAGCATTGGCATTCCGACATTGCATGTGGAGAATGCGTCTCTCAAGAATCAGTATGTGTCCATCGTCATGAGACCAGGAAACCTCGCTGAACAAGCGCCGCACGAATCAACCAAGAAACATTGGCACGCTATAGCGGAGGAGCAAGAGACTGTACGGGAAAATGACAGATAATCTAAGAGGCAACATAACAATGCATGGTGAATTAACGTGATCGGACGTTCCAGAAGACCGTCGTCGTGGAGTGACACGGCAGAAGTTACTGAAATGATTCAGGCTCAACGGAACATTGCCACGAACACATCAAGTGCGGTCCCAAGCTCTCATATCCATACCTTCACGAAAGTGTTGCGCGACGTGATCCATCCTCGTGGTCACAGATTCGAAAGTCCGCCCACAGAAGCCACACCAGCAGGAGGCAGGTCTGACATCCGACGATTCGACCAACCTCGACCAATCCTGGGGAACTTGGAAGTTTTTCCTCACTGAATCGTGTTCGCCAGCGAGATGTGCATGCAGGACGTGCTGCTTGAGGAGATCTTTTCGAAAAAAGGTACGCTCGATGATGCGCTTATCAGAACAGGGTGCGATTGCGTGCTCACCTAAATGATGGATGGTGTCCATTGCTTCTGAGCAGAAGACGCACTCGGATTGTGACTTGAACTCGTCCGTGAGCATGCATATCCACTCCCGATCGCTATGGCCATGCACACCAGCTTCGTGTCTCTTCCAGTCGAATGCACTCTTGAAAGACCGAGTGCATCCAACCACGGTGCAGGAAAAGGGTGCATCGAATTCGCGTAGACGAGAATGTGTTGACTGGATCGGCGTCTTGGAAGGCAGGTGCTCGTCCATGCCGACTTGGTACCCCTGCGCGCGATGTCGTCGACCTTTGCGCTTTGGCATCGTAGCTTTTCGGGCAGCATTCGCGTTTTGAGATGCTTGATAAGCTGATTCTGTACCAGTATCTTGGTATACATAGGTTCTGGAAGCAACGCTACCAACCGGCGTAGGATAGCCTGCATCGGACGGCGAAGGCAACTGATTGTTGTTGTACGTGTTTATCGCGGGCGGCGAGACGGTACTGAGAGCCGACATATCGTGAATGGTAGCCATAGAGCCCGAATACATGTGGCTCATATTTGCTAATGTATCGCCGCGTCGCTGGCGACGATGGATGTTCCCATCATCTTGCTTAGTAGCATGGCCGTCAAGTACTAAGTTGTCCGTGAGTGGAGGTTCTGGATTCACTGTAGTAGCATGAACTTACAGTACTTATACCGGGTACGAAGATTGCTCAAGCAATTTTTCAATTGATTTTCAGTGTAGCCAGTAGCCTTGATAAGCTCTGACTTCTCTGCAGGCGTAGGATATGGCCAAGATGCATGGGTTGAAAGCCAATCCCGTACAATTTGCGGGCGTCTTTGACGTTCAGTCGGTCCGGAAACGACATTCAATGGTCCGCGTCGAGAGGGTGAGGCTTGTAAGTGACTGTCTTGCTCTTCGATAAGATTTGGACATAACCGTAGTTGATCTTGCCTCCAGAGTTCAACATCGGAAGCGTCTTGATGCAAAAGATCTCTTGCACTATGATCGATAGCGAGGACATCATGATTACACCACAGGCTGTTCAAATCCCTGTATTCTTGCATGACTTCACCAACTTCGGAGTCGATCAGAGACGAAGGCTGCTGTGATTTAGGGGTGCGAACACCAAAAACTCCGTTGAGTGCCATGTCACCTAGGCTGACGTAGCAGCTGTAACAGCCCCAGTTGGTGAAGTCTCTAGAGATATCCTCGAATTGCGCAGTGCCAGCATCGCCATTGAAGGAGCTGTCAAGGTGGGAATGTACTCCATGCACGTTGTGCTCGAAGACGACACCTTGATCGACCCCTTCCAAGGCTCCATGAAAAGGGTAACTGGTAAGAAGTAATGTCAGCACTGTAGAGCTGGAGCTCAAAGAATGGCCTGTAATTTTAAATTCCGCGATTGCGTCTCCGCCAGCCGAAAGATTGAAGGTATGCGCGCGAAGCAAGTGACCTTCGCGTATGGTACGTGAGGTCGAGGGTGTAGTAAATAGACAACGAAAGCTAACTTTACCTTTCTACACCAGTGTTCGCGACAAAACTACTGCCCGATGATGTCGGCAAGGAAGTCGGGAATTCTGAAGGCAGACTGGAATAGACGTTGGTATCAAAGTTTACGATCCCGGTGAACGTCGACATGTTCGCCAAGCCACCAGCCGTGAGCAGGAATCGAGTACAGCACCACAACAAGTGTCTAAAAAGTGATTTTGAGAATACAAAAAAAGGCTGTACCATCTCAGCCGACTTTAAAGACTTACTTCCACTCATAATTATGAGTTTTAAGGCGTCGCAGTCCAGGGCATGCGAATTCGATGCACCGGATTACCTGTAAACCACCACATAATCACTCCGTCTAACGGTTAGCGCCATCAGTCGGGCAACCCACCCTGGCTCGCAAGCTCGTCTCAACGCGCGCAGGGGGGGCAAGAGGCACATTCAGCGCTGGCTAGGCCCAATGGCGATGTAGGCAGCCAATCATTGAGTGCACCAACGTATGTGGCGCAGCGTGACATCCATCTCAATGCAGTGATGATCTGCAGGTCGACTTGTGGCGCAACGTAGCATCGCCATGCACAGCATCACGTGACTGGGGACAACGATGCATGTCGCTTGTACTATCACGTGACTACTACCCTTGACGTATGCCGTTAGATAGATTGTTTCCGTCCCATCTTAGCTAGCACGGTAGACTTATACATGCGATTATATCCCTACACACGCCCTACAGCGGGCCATTCGCCAATAGCGTCGGAATCCTGGATGTTGCACAGAGGCCCGACCATGATAGACATTTGACGATGGCTTTGCATGAACGAAGAAACTCATCAAGAAACGTGTATACATTCGTGGCGGTCATGAGTTGTGTATGCTACTTTCGCCCTCCATGTGTGCTGTTGCCATGTAGGCAGTAAAGGAGAGACATCATGAAGATGAATATCGTAGAGCGATGATGTCATGCGAACATGATTTTGGAAGAATCCTGCCTCGAAACCCATTTACTGATCTGAAAGCCATTCTTGAAGTGTTGCGCAACGTGGTCCATCCTCGCAGTGGTAGTCTCGAAGGAACATTTGCAGAAGCCGCACCAGAGACCATCCGGATTCGGTGAGAACCCGTCTTCAGTCTCCGACCATGCATCTGGAGGCTCAAACCCTTTCTTGGTGTAGTCATTCGCGGTGGAGAGATGCTTCCCTACGACGTGTTGCTTGAGACCATCCTTGCGATCGAACACTCGCGCGCTCTTGTCCTCCGCCAAGCAGACCTGGATATTGTGCTGGTCGAAATGATTCATGTCATGGACAGTATCAGAGCAGAAGACGCACTTCATACCCGGCATGATTAGGGTGTTGTTGAGCAAGCAAAACCAACGAGTGCTGCCGAAATGATGAACTCCGGCTTCGTGCCGCTTCCAAGAGGATGGGTTCTTGAAAGACTTTTGTGGGCAGACTGTGCAGTGATATCGATTGGCGGTATCACCACTGCCATCACTGGATGAGTCTGGTAGTTGCACTGTTGACCCTGTGCCAATCGTAGGAGAAGGCCTTGACATATACCGCCTCTTACCCTTCCGCGAACTGACGGGACTTTCAAGCGAGCCACGATGATGAGAAGCACCAGGAGCGTTGACGTTAACGTCTAGATCATTACACAGTTCATCGAGTACTGAGTAAGAGTCAGTCTTTGGCCGGCATCAAACATCCCTAATACTAACCGTGTCTATCACGCTTTCTAAGATTGGTCAAACGGCAATTCCACTGGGGGATGGTCATGCCAGCAGCAGCCGCAAGCTTTATCTTCTGTTCAGTTGTAGGATATTGATTGAAGGGGTGAGCATGAAGCCAGCGCCTCGCGGGGTCCATGCGGCCATGAGGAAGGCTCCTCCCCGGTTCTTTGGACGTTTCGCATGTTTGAGAGGCAGGCGATCGTTCGTGAAGGGAAGTGAGCGAGGAGTCGTCCGTCCACGTCGAACTTAGTATTGGAGACGTGGAGTTCAGATATGCGGTGGACTCGGCGTTGTCGCACCAATCTACTAATGGACTGAGGTCTCCATAGTCAAAAGAAGATGGCATCAACTCGAGATCTGAAAGCGCTACATGTCCAGGTATGGTAGCTTGAAGAGACTCTTGGAGCCAGGGTGGCTCGCTTAGCTCTTGTAAGGAGGGGTCTGTGAACGCGACGCCGGTACCGAAATCGTCGGTACTAGTAGGTTCGTGGTCGGATCGCGCCAAGAGCCATGGCTCTCGAGCATGCTGTGAATAGTGAGGGGCATCGCTGAAAACTGGCGGCGCTTGATCGCAAGTGTTGTAACTGCCATATCATCAGCATGTCGGCAAGGGTGTTCGCATGGCCAAGCGGCAAGAGAGCAAGATGTGATATATTGCACCATCTTTACGATCAGGATGGGCGACATTATCAAGAGTGATTTGCTTACCACAAGGTCGGAGTGTCGATCGTTGCGGTGGTCGAGATGCAGTAGTGGTTATTGCGTAGGTATGCAGATGACGCTGACGGAGTGCTACGTGTCTGCCTTATTTTGTATATCTGGGGACTCGGCTGGGAAGGGCCCGCCGGCGGGAGCCGTCGATTTGTGTCCATTTTCAGCGTGGGTCAGACCTTCACACGAGTATGCAACCACGGAACGCGATTGAAACGAGTTAAAAAAAAGTTTTGATCGTAAGAGATACTCTCCGCGATTAATCTGACATTATTTCAGCCTTCTGAGATGAGTTTCAAGGCGAGAGTGTTTTTCAAGTTCGAGTAGCCCTTACGCACGGGCCACATTGCTTCGCCGCCGCATGGGAGATGGTGGAGGGAGGAGGGAGCGCTGTTTTGTTTATTTCCTACTGAACGTAATACTTCAACGAATCAATTCATCGGTACGAATGTGTTGTATCGTGTTTGTTCAACATGCAGAGAAATTATTGACGGACGAGAAATGGTCAAGGTAAAAACATCGCAGAATCGATCAGCAACAGGTACCTGGTACCTTCGGATTCATGTATTTCACTGTACGAGGATTGTACATGTACAAATATGCGGTTTTCGACCAAGACTATAGCGGCAGACATTTTCGAACGCAAATCATCACACACGTCAGAAAGATTATAGTTCAAAACACATCATCATATTCTTCTCATGTATATACAGTATAATCTAGGCCGTCAGAACATCGCGCAACCACCTAAGCCTCAGCAGCAGCCAAGATAACATCCGCCGCCTTCTCAGCAACCATGTATGTCGACATGGCAGTGAAGGTACCCGGAATCCTGGGGAAGACAGACGCGTCAACAACCCTCAATCCAGCAGTACCACGGACCTCGAAGTTGCTGTTAAGGACAGCCATCTTGTCATCATCAGCACCAATGGGGCAGGTAGAAGAAGCGTGGTGACCCCAAGCAACATCCTTTGCGTACTGAGCAATCTTCTCGGGGGTATCAACATCCTTGCCAGGAAGGACCTCATCGATGGGGACGAGCTGGCGCTTGAAAGAGTCACGAGCGAGGTTAACAGCCTCGGTGAGGGCAGTAAGGTCCTTGTCGTAGTCGCCAACACCAGTGTCGAAGTAGTTGTAAACAATGTCAGGCATGTCAAGAGGGTCGGCAGATGCGAGCTTGACGGTACCAGCGTTGTTGCGGGGGTGAGCCTTGAGGATGGCCCAGGTGAACCAGTCGTGCTCGGCAGTGGCATTGTAAGCGTAGTTGGGGAAGTAACCACGGAAGTTGACGGGGCCACCGAAAGCAAAGATGTCGTACTCGTCACGCTCGGATGCGCTGGACTTGTAGAACATGGTTGCGCCAAGACCGGGGGAAGCGTAGATACCACGGTTGCCCAAGACGCTGGTCTCCCAGCGGTCCATGCAGGCGTCAGGCTGGCTGTTACCGAATGTGCAGCCGTTGAGTGCGGAGAAGTCGGCGGGGGCTTTGCCCTGGACGTTGATCTCGTAGTGGTCCTGGAGGTTGGTTCCGACACCGGGGAGGTCGACAACGACGGGGATGTCGAATTGGGAGAGCTCATCGGCAGGGCCGACACCACTCAGCTTGAGGAGTTGAGGGGAGTTGTAGGTTCCACCTGCGACGATGACTTCCTTGGAGGCAGTGGCGGAACCAGCCTCACCCTTGGCACCGTTGGACTTGGGGCTGGCCTTGTAGAGGTACTGGCCGTCGAGGAACTCGACACCGGTAGCGCGGGGAGGAGTGACGTCCTGGTCAAAGGTGACCTTGGTCACGTGGCAGTTCATCCTGACATCGAGAGGGTACTTCTTGCTGCCGTCGTCGGCCTTTGCGTCACGGACAGCGAGGACAAACTCGCGGGATCCGCCACGCTTGCCATCGGAGGTAGAGAGAGGGATCTGGTAGAGAGCGGGCTGCTTGTCACGGCTCTCGGTGTCGGCGTTGGCATCACCGGCGACCAAGGTACCAAGGTTGACAATGGCGTTGGTAGCGTTGCTGAGAGCGAAAGCGGCACCACCGACCAAGCTGAGAAGCTGGGGGTCAGAGGTGACGATATCGATGGGGGCGTAGTCGGTTCCTAGCCAGCCATCGTAACCGTGACCCTTTTGGCCGGGAAGGAGGTATTGGTTCTTCTCGAGCTTCGTGAAGTACTTGCGCATGTTGTCGGCTGACCAGGAGTCGTCACCAGTGATGGTGGCAACATTGTCAAAGTCGGACCGGTGAGGGTAGACGGCAATGAGAGCGTTGTGCGCTGTGCAGCCACCAAGGGTACCAGTGCGGGGGTATAGCGTACCCTTCATGGTAGAACCCTCTGGTGGGTTAAGACCAGTGTACTCACCACCATCGGGTGTCTCGTAGGTAGTCTTGAAGTCGCGAGCTTGCCTCTCCTCATCAGCGTAGTGCTTGACGAAGAAGTTCCAGCTCAAGTTGGCGTCTTCCGAGGACCTCGCGCTGAAAGCGGGAACGGTGTAGTTGGCGTTTGCGCCCTGGTCGTCACCGGCTTCGATGAGAAGGGTCTTGTGACCAGCGAGGGCAAGGCGGGCGGCCAGAGGCTGTAGTTTGTCAGTGATGATTCAATCCATCCAAGTATACTTTGACTTACACCACCACCAGCTCCAGAACCGACGACTACGTACTCATAGCCGGTAAGATCGACAGCTGCCGCAAGGATAGGGAAAGCGGCGACGAGGCCGATTAGACGAGGGAAGAACATGGTGATTAGGTATTACTTTGCTGTCCAGGGTGGGTATTTAAAGAAAGAATGTGACAGAGGCTGTAAAGTGGCCTGCTTGATCCCATATCGTGCAGTCTCGCCAGTCTTTATAATTTCCCGCATCCCATCAGTCGATCGCATATGTCGGCTTTCCCCTGGAATAGGGGATATCTACCGGTGGTGGCCTGCAATGCCGAACGACCTCGACCTCGGACGAAACTCATTGGAAGGCGGTTACCAAACAGATGGTGTTCAGTAGTTGCGGTGGTTGATCCTTTCTCGGTCTGGAAAGCAATGCTTTGAGTCGGTCCGGTGCGTAGATCATACGGGTCCTCCATGGATACCCTGTACTTCGCAATTTGCGCCACGGGAGGGTACCGTCGAACTCAGAACGATTATGACGACGGTCCGTACCTGTGCTAGCTGAGAGACCTTGGAAATTCTTGCTTTTGGCACCTCGAATCTATTCGAAGAATTCATTCGAAAGTGACCACTAGATTGAGAGGCTTCTCCATCCAGACATTTTGCGATTGCATTCAGGTATGGATCTTGTGGCAAGACACGTCCGCGGAAAGGCGACGCCTTCCCCATTCTGCTCCCGCACCGACCTCAGAATCCAGTCTATTCCATGTCTCTTCCCAGGTCTGTCAATTCCAATTTCTCCTGTCAGGGACGCTTACCCTGGTCTGTCAATTCCCAATTGCCGGACGTTCCTCCCGCTTCGGAAGGGACCTCCACGGCTACAACGGATGTGGAGTAAACGGGCCAGGGACAAACGTGCGCTAGCACCTAGCGTGGGTTAGCGTCAACGTGCATTGAAAACCCTCTGCACCTGGACAGGCTTGGACTTTCGCGATTAGGCGCCCAGCATCGCACCCAGGTAACGATTATCGCCAGAGCGGACACTGGAAATAACGTGGTCATCTGTAGATTGCCGACTTCATCGCCGAGGAACAAATGACGAAGCATACCACGTGGGATGATAGTCATAGAACTGACGCAGGAACCAGCTTTTTGTCTCCTTGGCCCACGAGGCTGAGGGCAAAAGTGGGACTGACTCAAATATTCTACCCACCAAACTGCTCGCCATGCGAACGCCATGTTGAATTCGGCATTCGGGTCTAACTCCACAACACCTTTTTCCTTAATGCTCCACTCGCTCCAATCGCATGCGTTAAGGCGTACGTTCCTGCGTTCTCCCGCCCGGTAGCTGCGCCTCGTCCGAGAACTCTCCTATCCGTTACCAGGTTGTTCCCTTCCATCCCATCCGCCCCGAAACTATTCTTATTCCTTCATTCTATGGTTGCCCAGGCCATACAGCGTCGGCGATGCTCCTTACAAGCTGCAGCTTCTTCCTCATATCCTCGTAGCCGAGACTGTTACCTTCGGCGTGTGACGCGAAGCCGCACTGGGGGCTGACGCAGCATTGCTGAAGGGCATCTTCACGGGATTGGCCGGTACCCTTTGCGATCCAATCAGCAGCCTGGTTCACCCTTGCGATCATCTCATCCTTGTCCTCAAGCTTGGGGAACTTGGATGTGATGACACCGAGAACGACGTTCTTGTCCTTGGGAAGGTGTGCTAGTGGCTCGAAACCTCCTGCGCGGGGGGTGTCGTATTCCAGGTAGTATGTGTCGACGTTCAGGTCCTGATATGGTCAGTACGAAGGAGGTGTTGCACATGGGGGAGGATGGGTACCTGGAACAGTTTCTTGGCGATGTTGTCGTATGCGCCCTCTGAGAAATGTCGGCTGCCGACGTAGTTACCGCGGCACAAGTGGATGCCGAGATGCATGTCATCGGGACGTACGAAACACTTGTTGTAGAACTTGACATATGCATCAAACATCTCGTCGGCAGTCTTGTCGTTCGTCGTGTCGGCCTTCCAGCCCGCAAGCATATCTTCTGAGCAGAAGTAGGCCAGGTTTGGGTCATCGATTTGAATGTTCCTGATACCCTGCGCGTGGAGGATCTTCAGCTCCTCCTGGTATGCCTTCGCGACATCCTCAAAGTATTCCTCGTCATTTGCATAAACGTCCTTGGGGTAGGCTCTTCCGTTCATGTAACGGAAGTGGTACCACGATGGCGAAATCAACGTAATCTTGATGTTCTTCCACTCGCTCTCAGGCAAAAGGCTCTTCATAAGGTCGACTTCGCGCTGGTTGCTCGACGTGCCGGGGTGCTTAATCTTGTCGACGCAGACAGTTACATGGTTAGGGACCTGTTTCGCTTCCATGAAGGACTTGGTATCAGGCGCATACGCGCGGAACATGTCCACGGTGTAGCCCTTCAAAACGCCGAGTTGGAGTTCCTTCATTCCATGCAGTGTTTCGAAGAAGGTACCCCAGAACATGTGCCTGCATAAACAATCAGTCTAGACTTGGACTAGCAGCATGCAGCCGCCTTACCTGGTGTACTCTCCACTCGACACTACCTTGAGACCGCAATCTTGCTGAAACTTGACTACCTCTGCGACAGTCTTGTCCTCTAGAGGGACGAGCTCCTCTGGCTTAGCTTTGCCTGATGCGACATCGTAACGCTTCTGCACAAGCTCCTGGGGACGGAGCAATGAGCCAACGTGCTCGGCGCGGAACGGGGGGCTTCTCTTGAGGGACGACGACATTTTCAATGCGATAGTATGGATAGCTCAGACAAAGAGTATGAGATGAGAGCGAAGCAATTGGCAGGAGAAAACTTTGCCCCTCATCTTGTCCACTTGCCCCGCAATCACCACCGCTCATTAAGGACCGCTGGACCCTTCATCAACCCCGAAAGACCCATGCTCAGACGCCGGAGAGCTAGTAAGCGAGGCTTAGTATATAGAGCGTTGACGGGATTGGAAGAGCGATTGAAGGTGGCGGGTAGGCAATGTGGGATGCAGCTCGAGCTATGGTGGGGCCTTTGATCGATAAGAGAGGCGCCGCCCGATGTCAGCGCCGAGAGCCATGTGGTCAAAGAAGCTGGCGTCTTTAGGTTTCGCTTCCATGATGCCCTTCTTACCACAATCACATACTCTCGGATGCGCGCAAATAGCTTCTAAGTTTGTCGCAGAGAAGAAGCGATACCGCGAATACGTTCTGTTCTGGGTACTTTGAGGCGCAAGGCGTGTGCGGAGGCAGATTCGAACAAGTCGAACATGAAGATCTGGCTATGCTGTGGGGTGTACTGGGAAGTTCACAGTCCCTTTGGCAAACCAAAACGACCTGAAGCTGCAGACCAGCAGTTGTTTGCTGTGCCACGAGAAGGCGACACAAAGACACAATATGCCCCACCAAAGGTGTCGCATCGATGAGAATGACGCAATGCTCTGGGGACCCAGCATCATCGAGCCGCGGATATAACTACGAAAAGAACAGCTTTCGTAAGCAACGGCGGCAGTTACAACGGCGAAAGAGAGTGAATTCCGAGTTTCGGGAAAGCGCTACCCCGCGCTAGGTGGGATGTCGATAGCTACATATATGCTGTCATTGCCTCCGTGGCTTCAAGTCCGGACATTGACCTGAAGAAACATCCACGCAACACCTACAATCGAAATACAAGCAAGATGACGCGAGTTCTACTCACAGGAGGAAGCGGCTTCATCGCCGCACACACACTCGATATCCTGCTAGACCACGGACACAGCGTGGTTACCACGGTGCGCACGCAGGAGAAGGCGGACAAGATTAAGGAGTCTTACAAGAGCGCAGTCGACAAGGGCCAATTGAGTTTCGCAATTGTGCCGGACATTGCACAGCCGGATGCTTTTGAGAAGGCAGTCATCTCAGACCCTCCGTTCGAGGCTGTACTTCACACTGCTAGTCCGTTCCATTTCAATGTTACAGACGTACAAAAGGTGAGTACACTTTGAAGCCTTGAGATGGGGCTGTCCACTAATGAAATACAGGATTTGATTGACCCTGCTGTCATTGGAACAACTGGAATCTTGAAGTCGATCAAGAAGAGCGCGGTACGTTGATATGCATGAGGCACCTTCTGCGCGCATGCTGACATGACCATGTAGCCTTCCGTCAAGAGTGTCGTCATCACATCCTCGTTTGCCGCCATCGTCAACGGAAGCAAAGGCTTCTGGCCGGGACACTCGTACTCAGAGGACGATTGGAACCCTATCACACAAGATGAGGCGCAGGAGAACCCGATGATGGGATACAGAGCGAGTAAGACGTTTGCTGAGAACGCGGCATGGGAGTTTGTCAAGAACGAGAAGCCCAACTTCACCATCTCTACGATCAACCCCCCGATGGTGTTCGGGCCAATTGTAAGTTGCAGAAGGCTCGTTCAAACACTTTCACTGACAGAAGACAGGTACACGCTCTAGACAGTCTCGACAACATGAACACGTCAAACCAGCGAATCCTGTCGGCTGCACAGGGCAAATTCAAGGACGAAATCCCTGCCAGTGGAGTACATCTGTGGGTGGATGTCCGCGATGTTGCAGAGGCACACGTAGCTGCGTTCGAGAAGCCAGACGCTGCCAACAAGCGCTTCTTCGTCACGGCTGGCTACTTCTCCAACAAGGAGCTATGCCAAATCATCAAGAAGAACTTCCCAGAGTTCAAAGACCTGCCGAGCGACGACACACCTGGCGGTGACTACCCAGAAGGCACTCCTGAGAAGGGTCTGTATGGATACAACAACAAGCGCTCCATTGACGTTCTTGGCCTAAAGTACAAGACTTTTGAGCAGTCAATCGTTGACTCTGTCAAGTCATTCCAGAAAAAGGGGTTGTAGAGATCAACGTGAATTGCGCGTAATGGCAGACGTAAAATATTGGTACGATTCGATTCGCTATGTATACTATCTAGGCGGCGCGCTTGATCGAGCGCAAAAGCATCTGTCGCATGCATAGTGATCTAGAAGACGAGATGTCAGCATTTGAAATCCTCGCACGATAGAGAATACAAAGTGGAGATGAGCAATCAGCCTGTTGAGCTTGAATTATTTTGGACTTCACCGTGGTTTACGAAGCCACTCGGAAGTTATCGTTTGTGTTGATCATCATGTTGCAAGGAGATGAAGATGAATGGGAAGTGCTTACCTGTAGAATGTGAGCGCGACGCTGACCACTGCAAGCTGCATAAAGCTTGATGTTGGCCGGCGATGGCGCTCTGGAGTGGAAGAGCAAGCACGACGAGCTTGGAAGAAAATGACAGCGCTCGGCTCAAGGTCGGGCCGAGATCGTACCAGGACTAGCGCGTGCCCCACCAACGAAGCCCATCGATGGCGGGCAGTGACAGCAAAAGCCCAAACACTTTCTCGAGATTTCCACGTCACATCGTCATATCGCCGTCGCGTAGCAATTCCCCAACTCCGCAACCAACTCCAGCCTCCATCAGACAATTCACGTCGAGGAACCGCAAATATGTGTAAGTTGTCCGCGTCTACCCCACTACCACGGCTCCGATGCGCATGCGGTGCAGGTGTACAGCTTCGGATCGTGATCGCAAGGCTACACCGAAACTTGCGGAACTCGTAGCAGGCGCCTTCGATGTCGTTCTCGTATCGCGTTCTCTTTACACGCTCAAAACTGACTGCTCCACCTTAGCCGACTTCAACGCCATTGCTCGTATGTACCACCCGCTGCATACACCGCGCACGACCCCGCCTACACATCCTCCTCGCACGCTCCACCAGCCAAACCGCGAACGCGACTGACCCACGCTCCAGAGCAGTTCGTCGAGTTCTACTACAAGACCTTCGATGGTAACCGCGCTGGTCTCGGTGCCCTCTACGTATGCGACTCAGATGAAACGCAGATGCGCGAAAAGCAGCAGATGGCTGACAAATAAATACAGAAGGAGCATTCTATGCTCACCTTTGAGGCACAAGGAACTCAGGGTTCAGCCGCCATCGTAGAGAAGCTCCAGGTAACAATGACTCCCTGATACGCAACAGGGGCTGGGGCTAATTCGGAGAAGAACCTGCCATTCCAGGAGATCCAACATCGCACCGACACCGTCGACGCTCAGCCTTCTGCTGACGATGGTATCCTCGTTCTGGTGACTGGTGCGCTTTTGGTAAGTCGATCCCTTGTATTGCATTCCGTCTCATTTTAACATCAAACAGCTTGGGGGCGAGTCCAAGCCAATGAGCTTTACTCAGGCTTTCCAGCTCAAGAACGATGCGGGCAACTGGTTTGTGCTAAACGACGTTTTCCGTCTCGTATACCCCGCCGCATAGAGTGCTCTCTCTTCTCTCAGCTTCGCTTCATGGCGGTGGTTACAGGTGCACATAGAGAATCGCGGGGTCTTTGCGACTTTGCCACGACTGACGCGGTTTCCTTTTACGGGTTTTGAGCATTTTGGCAGGGGAAATGGATGGCGGATGATGATGGGGTTGAGAGCCGATGCGTGGCGCAGTCGCCTTGGGGAACGTAGCTACTTACGAGTTCTACATGATTGGGTCGAGAGCTGAAATCATTTAAAATTGACATTGCACTTTCTTACAACACGTCCGTCTACCCCACGTTACGTTCATGTCATGCATATGCACCGAGCCCTTTTCCACCTGCATACGGGTTTGTTTTCCGCTGCTCACTTGGCGGAAGAGAGCTTTGCCGCCGTTTCTCCGCCCCGCGCTCACTTGCCGAAGTGGAAGCTCCACGCTTTCCGAGGAACCTGGAGCTTAGCTTAGCTCACAACGACCATGGCTTCATTGTGCGGCAATAGCCAGGGCATTTTGTTCCTTGCTCGCCTCTACCTTACTCTCTGTCTCCCGTTTCGTTGATACCCTCACATCTGTCTTTTAGCGTTTCCTCACAGCAGAGTGTTAGTGACAATGGCATTCGTACAAAAGGGTCTCAAGAACATCCTCCAAAAGAATCCCCACGACGTCGTCTTTCTATCCGCACTCCGCACACCAGTCACACGAGCGAAGAAGGGTGGATTGCGGGATGCTTACGATCATGAACTCTTAGGCGCCGTATGTCAATAGTCACCCAGACACAGATGCATGTCCAAGTACTAAAACCATCACCCCAGGTCCTCGCCGCCACGCTGAAGAAGTTCCCCAACCTCGATCCCGCGAAAATAGACGACGTATGCATCGGCACCGTCCTGGCTGAGCTTGGTGGCTCAAAAGCCGGTCGCATGGCTGCCAACCACGTCGGCATACCGACCACCACGTCCTTCAGCACCGTCAACCGTGCTTGCGCATCTGGTCTCAGCGCCATAACGTCGATTGCGAATTCCATCGCCGTGGGCCAAATAGACGTCGGCATTGCTGGCGGCATGGAAAGCATGACACGGAACTACGGGTCACGAGCTATTCCCACGGAGCTCTGGCCCGAGATGAAGGACAGTCCGGTAAAAGAAGCTCGAGACTGTATAATGAGCATGGGCATAACATCGGAGAACGTCGCCTCGCGATATGGAGTAAGCAGGGCAGACCAAGACGCATTTGCAGCGCAATCACAGCAGCGCGCCGCAAAAGCGCAAGCTAGCGGGAATTTTGACGATGAGATTGTACCGGTCACTACGCGCTGGATTGAGCCTGAAGTCCCCGAGACACAGAAGAGCGTGACGGTGCACAAGGACGATGGCATCAGACCGACCACGACGATTGAGAAACTAGCAGCCATGAAACCAGCCTTTAGCAAAGACGGCACAAGTACAGCCGGAAACTCGTCGCAGGTTTCCGACGGCGCGTCCGCAGCTCTCATGATGCGTCGTTCCACTGCTACCACGCTCGGTCTTGAATCCGCCATTGTGGGGAAGTGGGCGGGTACACAGGTTGTGGGGTGCTCGCCGGATGAGATGGGCGTTGGTCCCGCTTTGGCCATACCGAAGTTGCTCGATTATACTGGTCTTACGGCGGAGGATGTCAATGTTTGGGAAATCAACGAGGCGTTTGCTAGTCAGGCTTTGTACTGCGTGAGGAAATTGGGATTGGAGAGTAAGATGGATAGGATTAATCCGAATGGAGGCGCGATTGCATTGGGTCATCCGCTTGGGGCGACGAGTGGGAGGATGTTGGCGACGCTGTTGAGTGAGATGGGGAGGAGTGGGGAGCAGGTTGGTGTGCTGAGTAAGTGTATAGGGACGGGTATGGGGATGGCTAGTTTGATTGTGCGGGAATAAGGGGAATGGATGTCTATTCAATTCATGAATTAGTTCTCTTTCCTGAAGAAAAGATTAGGCTTATTGATTAATTTCGCCATGGGTTGTATGTAGATCTGCTTCGAAGCTGGTACACTGGGTATCGAATTAAGAAAAATGCAACGCCGTTGTATCGTACACTGATTGATTCCGTCTTGCGGCTCCTGGTAGGCCTTCATGCTTTTGATTTCTTGCTCTTCTTCTTCGATCGTTCGGCCAAGATCTCGTCAAGGAAACTCTTTGGTTTGGTTCGCGCTTTCTTGGGAGCTGGTTGCGTCACGTCTGCTTCCGCTTCTTCGTCATCGTCTTCTCGCTTGACAGGTTTCGCGTCTGCCTGAACTTCCATGACTACCTTTTCTCTCGACGCCCCGTCTTCTTCCTTCACTGTGCCGCCTCCTAACCTCTTTGCCCTCGTCTCTTCATCCTCGTCATCGCTGTCGACTTTCTTGGCTTGTTGGTTCTCTTTCTTTGCCTGCCTTTTGGACTTGAATGTAGCGGCCCTCCCCTCGTCGTCATCATCCGACTCTTCCTTCTTCGCAGCCTGCTTCCTGTACTGCTGTGCTTTGGCTGCTGCAGTGGGTCTCGCAGCTTCCTGCTTTGCAGAGATATGGGCTTTTGCTTTCTTCTTCCCGATCAGCTGCTGTAGAAGCTTATCGTCCGAGGTAACTATCCTGCGGGTAAAGCTGCCATCTTCGATATCCTTGGGGAGTATGCCGCCAAGACCGATTCTGTAGGATGGAGTTAGGATCGCGAATAGATTCATGGAACATGAAAACGGTTGCATCGGATTTACCTGTCGTGAGCATAGTTTTGTTTCAGATCTTGGTCATCGTCTTCATCCCGTGACTGGGTAGCATTATTTGTGGTGTCCCAGTCAGGACGCGATCCGTACAGCGACGCCAAGAGCTTCTGTCCTTTTGCTTCGAGCAGACTTATGCGGTTTGCGATGACATCGCCGTCGTTTGTTCTCTTAGACATGTCTTTTGCGACTATGTGGGGGCTCGAGATAGATCAAGCTGGGGCCTGACATTGGAAACATTTGAAGTTCCCGGCCGCGATATTTTTGAGGACCCGGTTCATTCTCGGCGCGCTAGCAGACGTCCGCAACAGCCCTGTGAAGCAAGCAACACCAGCTGCTAGTACTCCAGCTTTAACCCCCCCTCTCAACCCACCTCTCGATATACCCCGACGTGTGTCTGCCGCTCAGACATCATGTACAACTTTGCCCGCGCCCGGCCGCTGGCTCGCGCTGTTCGCGCTGCTGCTGTACGCATACACACGGGCCTAGCCCACCTGCAAAGCTGCGAAAGCCTCTTACGCAGCGTGCACCACAAATGAGGGCCATGGGCTAACAAGGTGCCAGGAGACACCACTGATGCGCTCCCAGCAAAGGAGAGGGCTCGCCATCCACGAATACAGGTCCGCTGCCCTGCTCGAGTCGGTACGCAAATAGTCCACCTCCACCGCATATCCCCCAATTTCGCAGCACGGGTCAGATGTCTAACCAGGATTTCAGTATGGCATCGGCGTGCCCAAGGGTGGTGTCGCTACCAGCGGCGCCGAGGCAGAGAAGATTGCCAAGGACATTGGTATGCGACAACAAGAGTAGAATGCACCTGTTCTGGACTAATGCGCACAGGCGGAGAGGACGCCGTGATCAAGGCCCAGGTTCTTGCTGGAGGTCGTGGAAAGGGCACCTTTGACAATGGCTTCAAGGGCGGTGTCAGAGTCGTCTACTCGTATGCTACTACACGACCACACCCCACGCACCGCGGCCACCCTCTAACATAGCATGCAGTCCCCGCGAAGCCTCCATCCTCGCCGACCAGATGATCGGCCACAAGCTCATCACCAAGCAAACGGGAGCCGCCGGCCGGCTCTGCAACTCCGTCTTCATTGTCGACCGCAAGTTTGCCCGCCGCGAGTTCTACCTCGCTATCCTCATGGACCGCGCGTCACAAGGCCCCGTCATTGTCGCTTCGTCGCAAGGAGGCATGGACATTGAGACAGTCGCAAAGGAGCACCCAGAGGCTATCATCACCACCCCGATCGACATCCACAAGGGCGTCACCGACGACATTGCCCGCAACATCGCAACCGAACTCGGCTTCTCCGAGCAGTGCATCGAGGACGCCAAGGACACCATCCAGAAGCTGTACAAGGTCTTCATGGAGAAGGACGCCACCCAGATTGAAATCAACCCCCTCTCTGAGACCACCGACCACCAGGTCCTCGCCATGGACGCCAAGCTCAACTTTGACGACAACGCCGATTTCCGCCAGAAGGAGGTTTTCGACTGGCGCGACATCACCCAGGAAGACCCCGAGGAAGTCAAGGCCGCTAAAGTCGGTCTCAACTTCATCAAGCTCGACGGTGACATTGGCTGCCTCGTCAACGGAGCCGGTCTCGCCATGGCCACCATGGACATTATCAAGCTCAACGGCGGCGCGCCAGCCAACTTCCTCGACGTTGGCGGTGGTGCTACACCCGAAGCTATCAGGCAGGCGTTTGACCTGATTACCAGCGACCCCAAGGTTACTGCCATCTTTGTCAACATCTTTGGTGGTATCGTCCGTTGCGATGCTATTGCTAAGGGTCTGATTCAGGTTGTCAATGAGATGAACCTCAAGACTCCGGTTATCGCTAGGTTACAGGGTACTAACATGGAGGCTGCTCACAAGCTTGTAAGTTCTTTTGTTTTTTCCACACTTCGATTCGACGAAGAAGAGGATATTATGCTGACACATATTTTCTATCTAGCTCAACGACTCTGGTCTTAAGATCTTCTCCATCGATGACCTACAGGCCGCCGCCGAGAAGTCGGTGCAGTTCTCCAAGGTTGTCAAGATGGCGAGAGACATTGATGTCGGTGTTGAGTTTACACTTGGTATTTGAGCACTTTCAGGCTAGAGTTTCCCCTTTTTGCGGGCTCGGCTGACTGGGTGCGAGTATGACAGGTTTGTAGATATAGCGGCCAGTGAGCCGATGTTCTGAATCCTTGTTTGGTCGATGATGATGGCTTTTGTTGTGTGTGTGTGTGTGTGTGTGTGTGTGTGTGTATGCTGTGCCGCGCGACCTGCGTGTGCTTTTTCTTGTGCTTTGATGAGCTGTGCCACCGAGGTATCGCCTTACCACGCTGCAAATGCAGACTTCCACGTACAAGACCAGAGCTCGTTCTGTGGATCAAAAATATAATGACAAAAATTCTGGCGTTTCAGAACAGTCTCATCTCAATGTCCTTTTTACATAGAGCGCTGTCTTGCTTCGTGGACAATCACTGTACTGCGAACTTGTTCATCCACATTTCCAATCTGCTCATCCCTCGCAGCACTTACACATTGTACAAGTATTGCAGAGCGTTTCACCATCCGATCGAATAACAAAGACAGACTCGAAATCATCTAACAATTCCGGGATAGTATGTAAGAGGGATCTCAGTAGCGTGCATCTACAATTGGACTACCAATAACTATCGGTGGACAATACTTGTTGATGTGTCCGTAGTCCGGCGATAGCCTTCGCTTGAAAATTCGATCATTACAATACACTTGATCACATTGCTCATACTCCAAACTGGCCTTTGAGCGTCAGCTTGAGCAGGTCGTCCTTCACAATCTCTTCTTTGCGGCTAAGCAGATCCTCCACGTCCCAGTTTGCCGCGATGAAGCGTCCGCTCAGGAACTTGGCCTTCTCTTGACACAGCCAAACGGCAGTACCGCCAACAAGCTCGGGGCTATCCTGGTTGAAGAGCGATCGGAAGGGCTCGCGGAGCATATCAGTAGCGACTAGGCCTGGGTGCATCGACACCGCGGTAACATTTGGGTACTCAGCAGCGACGTACGTAGCCAGGGCATCTAGAATATACTTTGACATGAAGTATGCGCCGAGCGGTGGAACCGTGAAGAACGCTTGCCACGAGCTCACATTGACAATACTGGCAGGTGTATCGGGGCTCGGCAACAAACGCAGGAACGAGCGGATGAGCAGATAGTTGCCTTTTCCGTTGATCTCCTACAACCGAGGTGTCAGCTCCATCCAAAAACGACTCAGTTTACTGCGGGTTAAGGAACGGGATCGGATCTTACAAAGTTCCTCCACCATTGATCGGGGTCTGTGTCGTGCAGTTTCGGTCCGTCTCCTGTCATGGCACCGGCGGCGTTGATGAGGACATCCGCATGGCCGAACTTGTGCCGGATCGCTTCGAAGGCAGCCTCAACGGCTTTGGTGTCGGAGATGTCGAGAGCATATGTCAATGTTTCGATGGTGGGGTTGGACGCCTTGACGGACTTTTCGGTAGCTGTGAGCTTTTCGGCATTCGAAGCTAGGAGTACTACACCCTTTACGCCTGCCTTTACAAAGGCTGGTACCATGGCCTGCGGGACTAAGTCTTAGCACACGCAATCATGACACCAGGTTGTTGTGAAAGGCGATGTGCTCGGTGAATAATGTTTCAACATACCATGGCTCCAATACCACGCGAAGCTCCAGTGATAACTGCAACTTTTCCTGCCAGGCTATGCTCTGGGCTACTGGGATCGATTGCAGGGTATACGTCTTGGTGTGCATTTCTGGTGAACTGCATGGACGTGACATAGAAATCTTTCGGAAGTTTGCTTAGGTCTGCCATGGTGGGTGTGGTTGCAATTGGGCTTTGGAGGATCGGGAGGATACGACCGATATGGTGGAATGCTGTACAAGAAGGATACTAATCAGAGATGCTACGGAACCCAGACGATAGCGATAACTTATGCGAGGCTTCAGGAGTATGAGGCCCCGCATTTAGGCCGCGATACTCGCCTCTGCGCGTCGTCGTATCGCACCGGGAAGTATTCCCAGTACATCCATGTTTCACAAGCGTTGGCACGTCAGTAGCGGGGAGCCCGGCAGTGGTCGTTAAAGTTGCGGAACGTCCCAAGCGAAGCCAGCCGTGAATGATTGCGAGGAGGAACGGGATGATCATATCTTTATTCGAATTAGCGTAGGATCGCCGACCTTGCTCTTCTCACTCACCTGAGATCGATGCAGAACGCCAAATTTCCACAACGGTCCGAAATCCACTGGATCCTCCATTAGCATCACTCTGCTCGTCCAACAAATCGTGTTCGCGTTCGAAAGCTTGACCAGAGATGCGTACAGTCGTACACAAACTTCATTCCAACGCGCGATCTGTCATCTCGGGCGAAATCCTGAGGTGTGACAGCATCCATGGCGATGCACGTAGCCGAAAACGAGACAAAGTGATATCGAGTATCAGGGGCAGCAAGACAAGTCGTGATGGTGGAGACGCACTGCATGTTCTTTTCTCAGCACGCCGATCATCAGGATGCGCATCCATGCGGGTGAATGGGGCTCCGGGAAATTCTGGGACGATCTTATACGAGGCAGTGAAGGTAAAGCGTTCCACTCCCTTGGAGCCTTGGACCAGACCGTTTGCATTCCGTACTTGAGGGCACCAATAATGCTAAAAGCTCCCCCACCACTTCATGCCCGTCCAGCGTTGCGGGTTGTTTGAGAGAACCAACTCCAACGTATTACAATTCAACACTCATTCTGATCGATAGAAAATCATCATTATGGTGCTTCATGAGGTGAGTTGAACTAACATCAGACGTGTTTATGTAGAGCTGATTGTGGAGAAGGATCTAGGCCCAAACCTCACGGCGACGGTCCTCACGACAGGACTGCTGGCCTTCATAACGATGGGTATGCGCACATATGTCAGAATCACCAATCGGAGCTGGGCTCTGGAGGATTGGATAATGGCAGTTGGATGCGTACGTATCCATCCTTCTCGAATATCAAAAATCTTGCAGCTCACTCGTCACAGTTGCCTCTTATGACTCTTACCATTGTCACGACTATCGGTTCTTACTACGGCATCGGTGCCAAAGACAGTACTTTCGCTCGGCCTGGCAATCAGAAATATGTGGAGACCGCGTACTTTTGGTTCTTCTTCTATCAAATCTTTTACTGCACCTCCATCATCTTCATCAAGCTGAGCATCGCCTTCATGTTGAACCGGATAGCTGGAAGAAGGATGATTTTCATCTACATCAACTACGCCATCATGGGTCTCTGCGCAGCTACCAACTTGGCAGCCATTCTTTACATCATCTTCCAATGTCATCCTGTTGAGTAAGTACAAAGCGATCCTCGATGGCTCGAGCACTGCTAATCGTTCAACCTTCAGGGCCGCTTGGAGAGCCGATCTAATGGCAGAAGGGACATACTGCGAGCCATCAGTCTACTTGCAAAACGTTTACTTCTTCTGCACATCGGTCAACATTTTCACCGATTGGGCTACCGCACTCATGCCAATCGCTCTCTTGTGGAACGTGCAAATGAACAGAAACACCAAGATCTCAGTTGCTGGCATTCTGGGCTTAGGTATCTTGTATGACAACCATGATCCTAACCATCGTTCAACGCTAACAGCCCCTTAGCACATCAGTCTCTGGCCTAGTTCGCCTGAAGTACACCGTCGGCCTGACAAGTAGCCATGACTACCTCTATGGCCTCGCGAACATCCTCATCTGGGGCTACGCCGAACCTGCCCTTGGCATGCTTGTCGGCAACATCGCAACCCTTCGCCCACTCTTCCAACGTCTCCTGCACCTCGGCTCAAGCGGCTCTCAGCAGCCTCACTCCGGAGGTACACCGCATGGCATTAGCGGCGATGGTGGCCGTTCACATCGCTACAAGCCATTTGACCACGAAGTCGAGCTTGGCACCATCGCGGACAACAAGGATGGGGTTATTCCTTCGATTCAGGTTCGCGGCGGTCGTAGTAGCGTGTCGAGCGATAGCGAGAGCCAGAAAGAGATTCTGGAGAAGAACGATCGGTTTGTGAATAACAATAAGGATAGTATTGTTGTTAGTCGGCATGTTGAGGTTAGTCGAGAGTGAGGAGTCGCTGGTTAGCGGCTTGATGATTGCACCAGCAAACGAAAAGAAGAATGTATGCTTCACCACTCAATCGAGACACTCTGAACTCTTTTTTGCAGTATTTCGTGGCACGTTGATAGCCATGTTGATTCGATCTCAATCACTTAATCGATACTTATGCCTCATTGAAGCCCAGCCGGTGCCACAGCAGTGTAAGAAAACCTGATTCCACTATCCTGCTTGATCATGTCGTCCGTATAGTTCATTCTCAGATCATTCAAGTACTTGCTGAACCGGCTACCGACATTCATAGCATGCTTGAGATGTGAGTACTGGAAGCGTTGTCCCCTAAATTCCGCTAATTGCCTTGCGATGGTGATTGCGTTGCGAATCTCTCGTCCATTCATAGGTTCCTTACTGAGTTCGTCGATATGATCGAGAATGTCTTCCAAGTCCGCGGACGAAGATTCTTCGAGTTTCTTCATGCGTGTGATGAAGTTGCGCCAGATCTTCTTACGTTGGACGATTCCGAGATTGTCGTAGTGCAGGGCGAGTTGAATGCGGGATTTGAAGGCTTCGTCGACTATTTACCTGGTGGTTAGCGCCGCTGAGAGTTGTGCAGGGGTAACATACAGGTACCGACGCGATTTGAGGTCAGAATCAAGATGCCATCGTAGTATTCGAGGGCACGGAGAAACACAGATACTAGTGCGTTTCTCTTAAGGTCTTTCATATCGCGTTCCTCGAGAAACACATCCGCTTCGTCTAGAAGTACAACTATGATCATCAGCACCTCTTAGTACTCAAAGACCCTCAAGATCACGTACCACAATCCCACAGTTTTCCAAGTCGCAAGGTGGCACGAAGGCGCTGGTCAACCACTTCAGGTTCGGTACCGATGTCCCCACAAGTTATCCGAAGCAATGGCTTCTCCGCGAACTCAGCGACACCTTCAGCAGTGAAAGTCTTGCCGGTTCCAGGTGCGCCATGTAGAAGCATGATTAGTCCATTTCCTTTGCCAGCCACAAAATCTGTCGATCTTTTGGCATTGATTTGCTTCATGACGAGTGCTTGTACTAGTTCCTTGGTCTCTGGTTCAGCTACGAGGTCCTTGAAGGCTTGCTTGTTCCAGTTTATATCCGTAATCTGGTCGACAAGAAGTTCCCTCCATACCTTTTCTTGTAGATTGTGGGCCATGATAGTCGACGGAACCGCTAGAAGTGCGTCGCCCTCTTCAGGTGGTTGATCATTTGCCATGACTGCGGCGCTAAACGCATGCTTGAGGCGCATCTGCGCAATATTCGAGTCTGGAAATAGCATCTTGAAGGACTTAGTGTCGACTATGTACCTATCCTCAATCTAAAGCTTCCGCGTCAGTTATTGTAAAGCTTGACCGAAGTTTTCTCGTTGTGAACATACGTTGTAGAGCTCGTCCTCCTCAGAACGCATGTACGAAACAAATCGTCTGTTTCGAAGAGACCAAAATGTTCTACCTCTCTTCTCAAGCAGCGACCTCATGTTCGCTGCTGCATACTGTAGAGGGTAATATTTGAGACTTCTGATCTCGACTGAGTCTCCTTCGTTGGCAAGAGACATCGTGATGTCTATACTAGTTTCTTGTCGTCCAAAGTTGCCGTCGAATGACCAATTCCACACTGGAACTTTCCAAACATATGTAGTCATTTTGCGATCAGATATAGAGTTGACGAGAGAACTATGTCCTTCGACAAGCTGCTTTCCAACGTGCTCCCAATCTTCCAACTCGGGTTCTTCGAGTGTGGTCTCTGGGGCTCCAATCCAATCCCTAGCAATGCATGCTTGGGGAATGTTTCCTTCCGCCGCACTGCTCACAAGAACATCTCCGGGACGAACTAAGTACTTGAGATATTTACGTGCTATCGTTCCTTTCTCCGCTTGAAGCTTTACTGAAGTGTACTCATGACCGTAGCTTTCTGCAATGACTGCTTGCAACTGCTTGATGAGGTTCCGACTGCGCGTACTGAGTTTTGGTAGGACTCCAGCTATGAAAGGTGTACTGTAGTACATGAAAAGGTACGGTGCAGGGATATCCCGATCAAGGTTAAAGTGGGGGAAGTAATAGTCGAATCTGGGTATCTGCTGAACAAGCTCCTTAACCGCGCTTCGCATATCAGAGGATACAAACGAGACGGCCTCATGCGTAGGTATCGGCGACCGGTAAACACCGTCTACAGTTTCGATCTCGCTGCCATCCGGAGGGAGATCTTGGTCGTAGTTCTTGTATATAGCGAAGGCTATCTCGGGATGTTGGTCAAGATAAGACTCTAGCCTCCGGATCGGGTTTTTGGCCAGCAATTTGACACTAGATCCTTCAGCAGGTTGCCAACATGGCTCATCCAGGTACAAGACTGTCCGTATTTCGTAGAAGACTTTATAGCTGTACGCCGGCTGACTCGAAACAGGTACTTTGCAAGCATCTTGTCGTAAGCGTTCATTTTCCATTCTAAGAGCCTTTATCTCGCCCAGTGCGTCTTGCAGAGTATCTTCATCCTCTTTAGCATGTAACAGGTCCATGCCTGATGGCGTAGCATGCGGTCGAATTGGATGTCGCTGCTTTGCTAGCCGTTTCTTCGGCCGCGACTCCGAGGCACTCGATAGGATGTCCTCTTCCGCGTAGCCAGGATCCACATATGCAGGACGCTTGTTTCGCTGACGATACCTCAAGGATTCTCTTGATATCGAAGTAGGGTCACTGATGGAGGGGTATGATAGGTGATCAGGCTCATTGTCAGAGAGGTATGATCCGGGTCGTCGTCGCTTACGACCCTGTTGGACCGCGACTTCTGGTCTGGAAGCATCGGAGTCGCGAAGCATGTGTCGCGGGGCCGGTACGGGTGGGGGACGATGGGTTGTGGGACGATGGGATATTTCGTCCTCTATATAGTCCCATGAATCTGCATCCTCTTCATCACTGTTGAAACGCTCCGGAAGTTCCAGATTGCTTTCGTGCTTCAGATGTCTCCACTCTAACTTTTCTGCGGTCGCCGCATCATGTGAAAGAGGAGCGTAGCCTCTCAGAGCGTCAACAGCATCCGCATCCCATCCTTCTTCCATTTGCTCTTTGCGTAAAAGCTCTTCGTCCATTCGAGGAGATTGTGGCTCTCCCCATCGAAATACTCGAGGACGGCGGGTGCCTTCCATACTTGTGGATCTCCACGATTATACAGTGAGAAAGGGCTTGTTCTAGCTCCACTCTTCTTCATGGACTTGTTGTCGTCGTGTGCGATGGGCTGCGCGACACGCTGTGTTCGAGAAAAGGTTTCCGCATGCAGGTGCGCGCTTATATGCCGAGCCTTGTTGCTCAGCCTCGTTGCATGCAGCTGGAATCATGCATGGGGCCAAAAACTGCGCCTCAGCCATCGATCATCAACCCTTTTCATCCTCTCCTCCCCTTTCTTGTTCTTCTTCTTGTAAGCTTATGTTCCTACATAGCTAATTAGTAAAACCATGCTACATTTTCTCCTGTTAATATAACGGAGATCCTATCGTCAATGCAGTCGCAAAGTCAGTGGTATCTCAATGCGCAGGCCAGTTCCTCAGCCAATCCTGCCGAAGACGCCTTCAAAGAGGCGCTTGCCGTATTCCAGCTGGATCCCCGCACTTGCGCCAGATTCGACAGAGTACAACAACTCCAAAGCCTCGATGACCTGCAAATCATTCTCAACGAAGCGCAATCCAGATATGAGCAACAACACGAAGGGAAAAAGGTCGCTAAGTGGTTGTCGCAGTTTTCATCGCGCATCTGCCATTACGGTCAAATCCTCGATGTCCTTGTTCAGCATCATCCCGAGTACGTCAGCCTGGCATGGGGAGCAATGAAGTTTCTCTTCATCGTACGTATCGCTTCTGAACATGGGAGGATCACAGACTGATGCCTCCTTCCAGCTGGTAGAGAACCATGGGAAGCAACTGCGAGTCCTTTCTAAAGGGCTGAGCCAGATCGCAGATGTGCTGCCGCGTGTAGAATTCGCAAATGCTCTCTACCCCACCTCCCGCATGCAACAGGCGGTGTCCGAAATATATAGTAAAATCATCCGGTTCTTCCTCCGGGCGGAGCGCTGGTTCCAACAAGGCAAAATGCGCCATGCATGGGAAGCTCTGAGTCGGCCCACCGAACTCTACTATAGCGACCTGATCCAGGACGTGAGCGAGTGCACCAAAGCGATCGAGGTGTTGGCGAATACAGGCGCGCAAGCGGAGCAGCGCGATATGCATCTAGAGACCCAGCAACTGGGTAAGCAGGTGCAGGAGATGAGAGAGTTAATCATCTGTAGGTTACTTTTGCGGTCACTAGTGCTGCTTCTAACGACGCGCAGCATACCAGTCCATCCAAACAAGTGCGAATCTCGACACCAACCAGCGCCTGACTGATCTCCAATTGAACCAGATTATGGATTTCCTCTCTGGTGCCAATGCGTTGGATCCACTAAAAGCTCTGCAATATCGCGCCTTTATGAGTGCCCGAACCAGACGTCGACAGACGAGGGCAGATGTAGGCGCGCAATTTTGGTCAAATCCGAAGTTTGCTGCCTGGGAATCTGCATCGTCACCAACTATGATCATGGTGAAAGGCGAGTACACTACGCGGTTACAAGTCCAGAACTTTGCCGTTGACGTCATCAACAACCTTCGCAGTCGGACCGTCCCCACACTCTGGGCCCTGAAGTCAATACCGGTGCATGGCGCAACCGCCGCATCAGCCATAGATATCATCAAGGGGTTGATATGTCAAGCCATACAGCTCAATGTTACACAGCATACAGAACGCTCACTTGCGCTGAGTTGTGCGCAATTTCGCGCAGCTGATTCTGTTGAGCAATGGTTTGACCTCCTAGCACGCACCATCGCGAGCTTCCCGCAACTCTACATCATTGTTGACATGGAAGCTGTGGGAGGTTTGTATTTCGATGATATCTCCTGGCTTTCCCAGCTGGCTGCTATGTTCCAACGACACGCTTCCGGAAAGTGGATATCTCGGCTCAAAATCTTACTTATCAGTTACGGATCTATAATGCGGCAGCAAGACGATTTGCTAAACTTTCGCGATAATGTTGTGCCTGTAGGATCATCTCATACGAGTCTAATGCTTCAAGGACGTCCACCAGGATCCATTTCGCCAGATCTCGGGCGATCGCGACATGCAAGAGGAAGCATGCGCACGCGTTATGGCCTCAATCGAGCACGCCATTCCACTCCTATAGGAACCTGAGTAAGGCAGAAGTTCTACTCTTGTGGAAGGTTGATCAGTTTGTGATACTGCTGCTTCTTGTTGAGCTTGAGACATGCCAAAGCAAGCGAAGGCAGATCCGGTGTCTCCTCGATACAGGAAACACAAAAGAACTTTCGCGGTGGTATATCGGATACGTCCTGTTATCAATCTTTGGCCACTCCCCTCTCGGTGAGGAGTAGTCGTCAGCTCGACGTAACGCTCGTACTGACTACCTAGCGGACGTCGGCTGTAGCGGGATTGTTAACGCTGGCTCGATATCGTATTCGCTCCCGGATTCGGCTCGTAGTGTCCACCTTTCTCCACACTATCTTCTTCGGGAATTCTTTGACAATGTCGCTCCCCTATAACGAGGAGATCTGCTCAATGCTTCAGTACTTTGTCTCTTTATCTAGTGCTATACGTGGGGCTTCTTGTATACTCCTATCTTCGGCGGCTTTTGCTCGGATCCCCTACACGGTTCATCGTGATACATTAGGAGGCAGGCCAGTGCAAATACTTGGTAGATAAGCTGTAGTCGGGTGTTCGAGTGGTCGGTACAAGCCCTTCCTTGAGGCTGACGGTACTGTCAGTAATGCCGTATCCGGAAATTCGAACTTGGCGCGATCAGTTTTGTGCTAGATCTCGTTCCAAGACTCTTCTTCGAGGCCGCGCACTCGAAAGGGGCTGCAGGAAGAAGACGGTAACAAATGGGCAGTGTTCCGAAGAGCGCGCTATCTCCCGAATGAGCTAGAGTTGTTCTTCATACTAAAAGATGACTGTATGCTGATAACTCTTGCGATGATCAGTGTGGTAGAAGAGGAAGCTAGGGCGACAAACTAAGGGCTAGAATCGGACCTCGGTGCGGAGTTATGACATGGATAGTTCCGGGGGGTTTCTTACCCGGGCGACTTGACATTGAACTTGTTAAATATTCACCAAAAGACAGAATAGTTGAGCGCACTGAATAGGAATAAAAAATCATGGGTTTGCTAACTTGGATACAGAATCACGTCTTCGCAACTCGGCATGTTCTCCTTTCATCCCTGAACAGATAGTAACAACGTCGTTGCGTGCGAGGTATGTAGTAACGATCGCCATCTACTAGCTGTAGCCAAGATACTTGTACTTCTTGAAAGTCTCGCTGAGAAATTTCAAGAGCAAATGCACGGTTCTTACAGCTAGTGAGAGCATGCGGGCCGACCCCGAAGATGAAGTGTTAACGATGATGGTAACGCCTGTGATTACTGAAAGTCTCACGTTGCTACCTATCACAGTCAAGAAGAATGCATCTAGATCAATAATATGACTTGAGCGCCCTTACAGAGATGCTTAGAGAAGCTGACGACCGTGGCTCAGATCTTCTTTGCCAACAAAATATCTATCAAGACGACCTACAGGTATCTAAACATAGCATAATCGACAAACCCAAGTTCTGTTACCACAGCGAACAGTACTGTCGCCTGCCGACATAAGACAGCTCAACAGCGCTACGACGATATAGGTAGCCAAATTCGCGAAGCCTGGTAAGGCAGGAAATCATTGTTACCATAATCCTTGCTCGAAGATGTTCATCCGACTGTACTAGTCGGGTACCTCCTTTGGTAGTCAATGACTCGAATGTCAGACCGCCATGGCTTCGAGGATATCAGATTACTTTCTACATGCTTGGACTCCGGTTCTGTACATTGTTTAGGGTAAGACGGAAGATGAGCATGAACTGGTATAAAAAACCTATCGCCTCCTCTCCAGAATAGACACCACTCACTCATTACATCTACACACTCCTTTGTTCTTACAAACACTCTTTATCACCAACAACAATGAAGTTCCTCACCCTCATCGCCGCTGTTGGCACTCTCGCTGGCTTCGCTGCCGCCGGTCCAGCTGAGCCTCTCCACGTACGAGCACCTTCGGATCTGCCCATCGATGCTAGATCGCCTCAAGAGGGAGCTGGTGATGTGAACACTTGGTTCAAGGACAGGTTCTGCGCCTCGGGCTATGCCTCTTGTGGCAAAGCAGGAACCAATGGCGACCCGGGAAACCGATGCGCTATGGAATGCGAGAACTTCGCTGGAGGCGCCCCTCTTGGGCACTGCCAATGCGGTACAGGGTGGTACCCAGATGAGTGCATCACTCTTGGAAAGTACTTGGGTCGCCACAAGTGCTAAGTGTATCAAGTGCGTAAGTGCATAGTGTGGCGTTTCTCAGTCAAGTACGAGACTAATCACTTCTTATATAGACCTACATACGCCTAAGCTCTTACAATGAAAGCGACTGCAATGGAAAAAAAAGAGCTCATCAGTATTGCATAGGTGAACAAGAGCACAACTTAGTAGGCGGAGGGAGGACTGTTGTTTTGGTGGGGCCCAGGAGTTTAATAAAGCATACTTCATACTATCCTTAATCACATTACATTCTACCATGTTGTTTCACTGCTCAATATGTAGTACCGCATTCAGATTGTCTTTTGCTCCGTTCTGACATTGAAAGAACGTATCATAGAGGTAGTTGCCATATTCCAGGTAGAATTGCTAGCCATGGAAAAGATCATACATACTTGAAGCGATGTCATAATGTCGGGATAACACGAGATGACTCTGTGATACAAGGCGAAGAGATTTGGACAACCGAACCGAACATCAAGTCTGCTGTCGTTGATTCGTTAATAAACCACAGGTCCATGAAAGTCTTCAAATGCTTTTTGAGCCGGTTTTGAGAGTTCATCGCATATCTTGTAGGCTATTTACAGCTGTCTACCACATGTTTTAGATACTGCAATTCAAACGCGTCATGGAAAGGTTTTCATTTCATTTGTAGACCGGCACGTCCCACGAAACACATTCGGCAGACAGAAGCTTCTCGGCGGTTATGGGGGAATACAGCAAGGGGAAACCCCACATCAAACTTGTCGGCGAGATTTTAGTGTTGTGGTTTTGACAGTTATGCTATCCAAGCAATTCAAAACATAGAAGTGTTGCTTTATAGGCAAGAAGTATACCGACACTAGCGCTCTTCCCAGTAGATCCCAGAAGCATCATGTAGTGGTTTTGTGGATCTTTTTGGCAAAACCAAGCTGCGAGATTGTAGAGATAGTTCCAATCAGCTTCTCATAACTCTTCTCCATGTTCATTTCGAAACGCTAGATGTTGTCATCATGACTTCAGTCTGATGTGTTTTTTCGAATGTGGGTTTTTCGATACATCATTGTATTCGCCACACCTTTGGAGTAAACGTACTCAGTAGCAACACATATCGATTCTATCTTCGGTTGAAAGACTCATTTCGGTGTCTGCATATGACTTCGACGTTGAGACGCACTCAAAATGCCATGGCTTGCATGAATGTGGATTTTTGAGAAGACGCGGAAGTCCAGAACCATGGTCTACACCGTTGATCGTTTTGGTAAAATGCAATTGAGATACTTAGATGATGGAAGAGAAGAAAGCCCAAGGAGGGAGGCTTTTTATGCAAGCAGCTCGACACACGGTCCTCATGCATATTTCTGTGGGATGTTTTCTGACACACAAAAGCGACATGTCATGATAGTCATTCGATTTTGTTAACCCGGGAAGGACGGCACTTGCTGCCTATGCTATCGATTTTAACAGTATAGCAGATGAGAAGAGTCTTACGCTGGTCATATTTGCGTGTGAAATGGTTTCTTCGAGTTCAACAACAAAGCATTGGATGAGAAGATGTCGAAAACGCAGGGCATGTGAGCCTACGCATGTTTTTTGGTACGGAGGACGAAACAAACATTCAATCGTATCGTATAGTTTTTGACAGACCATAAGCTCTCATGATATACATGTGCTCGATTTTGGGAAGACTTCGCGGAAGGCGGGAACATGTTCAGTTGACATTTGCAATTGAGAAGGCGGAGGACGGAAGGCTCTATGAAGCGTACGTTTGCGAATTTTGAGAAAGAGTTTTGAAAGAAAGTGGGTGATGAAGGTAAGGGTAGGCCGAAGAAAGGGAGATATTTATACCCCGGCGAGGTGTTTAGGTGAGATGTGACGCCGTTCAAACATCACCGCCTGTGATGCAAGGCGGACGATATTTCCCTTGCACCATGTGTTGCCAGTGAGTTGTGTTGAGATACACTGTATCATACATGGTAAGAAAAAGCGCGGAGAGATCCATGCAAGGTTCAGGTGTGGATTTTCGCCGACGTTTTCGTACTTTCAGTCGCCAGGCGTCCTCATCATCAGAACCCCTGCGTTTTTGGACATGACCCAGTCGCAGCTGCGTTTTGGAAATAACGTTGTTTTAAAATGGCTCCAAACAGATACTCCATGGACAAGAAGATCGTGGTTGTTTATTCAGGCGCAAAACCCATGAGCTATGGCAGTACCAATTTTTTGATTTAGTCCCGAAGCCCAGTCATGCCTAGATGGGCAGGAGTATTTCGGAGAATGTTTTTGAGAAGGCGAATGATAGAAAGACAACTTGGAGAAGAAGAGAGCCAGCTTTTATAACATGGACGAGGCGCTCAAGCTAGTGCAAGCGGTTAGTCTTATGATGCGCAACACTTGGTACATTGAAATGGTCTGCGCAAGCTCCTGCGTGCATTTCAAATACCGAAAATCTCGTCTTGATCAATCTTCGTCATCATCAAATGGTATTAAGCCGACTTAAAAGTCTCTCGTTGGTTTTCTCCATCACCATGTATACTTCATCCCGCATGTTCAAGAAACATGCCACTCTCTACTGTCCACCAGTCTGATTCTGACCCTTCTGCTCAGCACCCACGCTCTTACCCCCAGCCTTCGTCGTATCACCAACAAAGTTACCAGCCGCTATCTCATGTCAGCCAGCATCCTTCCCCACCTTCTTCCCACATTCCTTTCCCAACCCCCAACCCCCAATCCTTCTCTCTCCTAACACCCCCAACCACTCACACACGGGAAGTAAACGTACCTTTAGTAGTATCCCCAACACCCTGCGTAACTCCCGTCACAGCATCGCCAAGCCCTTTACCACCGGCGGCAACGACATTGCCAGTGGCATCAGTAACGCCTTGTACGCCCTTTCCGACCGTGTTCGTTGCTGCGCCTAGCGTGTTTCCTGTACTGTTAGCTTGTTTTCTGACGTTACCAAGTACGGCGGTGCTGGTGGGAAGGAAAAAAAGGGCCAGAGGATAGATGCAAAGAATTTGGAATGGAACATACCGAGACCGCTTGCAGCGGTGCCAAAGAAGCCTTTTTGCTGGTTGTTCTGGTCCGACATGGTTGATGTGTGTGTATGTGTTATATATCACAAGGTGATTCTGAATCTGATTAGGAAATGGCAGATTTGTACTTGAACTGATTAAATTGGTTGAGAGTTCGGCCCGCTGTGAGTGTAGTGTAAAAGTGCTCAGCCTGCCAACTTTCTTGGGCTTTACATATGTGTCTTCCCTTTGCTACTCTGTCCTTATGACGTAACCCGCTCTTGCCCTCCTTATCCCTGCAGCAACCCCTCTGCCCACCCGTTCTGCCCCTCATTTGTGAACAACGGGCTGAGAGACGCGCAACGCTCGTGCCGTCAGCGAATATCTCGCAGAAAGGATCGACATGCTTGCATCATGTCACATCATTGGCAGGGCACCTGTCTCCCACCAAATCTAGGCCTGCCAAGGTTCGCGAAGATGGTCCGACCAGGCAACAGTATCACAGCATCAAGACAGCGCCATCAGGGCAGAATACATTTTTAGCACATTTCATTCTATCTGGATCGATATCGCAAACAAGAAGTCCGTAATGATTCTCATCATCCGTACATCATCGTTTTCGCGCATTTGCAAGATCTCTTTGTGTACTCTTCTTGCATCGTCGCACGTGTGCATGCCTGAGCAACGACATGCCTAAGCAAGGACGTTCTGCTGTCATGGGCGGACACCATATGCGATCGCCAAACCACCGCATTCTCTGAAGAGTTGCAAGCAAAGAAGAAAGAAAAGAAGAAAATGATAACATGAGAAAAAGTGCAGGATTAGAGGCAAAGAACCTCTACAGGTGGACAAAAGGTAGACTCCCTGCTACCCATCTTTTGCCCATCCCTACCCTAGCAGCGCAGGAAAACGGTGATGAACGAACCGAGGTCAAGAGAAATAACTCAATCGTGCCCAAAGAACCACCCATAGCGCTCGTAAGAAGCGTCCGCGGTGTAGGGCCGTCCCTCATCCATCCATCTTGCAAAGCAGGTCCCAGAACGCCGCCATCATGGTCCGTAAAAAACATGAAAACATGCGCATGCACATCGACAACAAGGAAACTTTTGATGAAAACCCCGGGCGTCCGAAATGCATGCAAACAATGACTGCGCGCTGTGATGCAACCCCCCTTCTATAGCAACGAAGAAACAGGCGATCGATTAGATTACCGCGTGCGGTGTGGTCTATGGGTATAAGAACCGTCACGCGCTCGAATGGTTGGAAAAAGAGGTAATCACTCGGAAGGCTTGGCCTCCGTGTCGGCTGCAGATTCGTCTGCCGCGTTGGATGCAGAGCCAGCCTCGCCGGCGTCTTCGTTGCTAAGAGCTGCAAGCGCACTGCAATAGTTGTTAGTAAAAACCTTGAATGTCATAAGGAATGGAAGCTTACTCGAAAGCGTTCGCGTGGGCAGTTTCCTGCTTCTTGACTGGTGGTGTGCCAGTGCGCGAGGAGGCGTTGGAGTCTTCACGACCGCCCATCATGCCGGGGCCAAGACCGCGACGGCCGCTACCACTGCGGCTACCGAGCATGGACGGGCCAAGGGACTGGTTGTTGAGGTTGCGTCCAGAAGCACCCTTGGAGAGCTTGCGGAGGTCGTCCATCTGTACACGGCTGCCAGTGTCTGGAGGAGGCTGCATGCCACCACCTGAGAACGAGCGAGCGTCGCCGCGACCCATGGGAAGACGACCACCACCACCGCGCTGGTTTGATCGTGTACGCTCCATCTCGGCGGCCTGCTGAGCCGCCATGGCTTCTTGATGGATCTCTGCAATGGTCTTGGGACCCTTGAGAATGTCCTTGGACTTCCAGCCAGCCTTGCGCATGTCGACGGTGTCGAGCAACATGAAGTGCATACGCGACGGAAGACCCTCCATGTTCATGACCTTCTCGATGCGCTCGAAGTACATGTTGATCATCTTGGGACCAGCCTCAGCTGACTCCATCGTGGCTCCAACAGTGCGGAGGAGCTTGACCAAAGACTCAATAGCAGCCTCATCGGGAAGGCCCTCAAAGTCGAGAAGCTTGAGCACACACTCGTGCATGATACGGAGGGTCAACATGCCCAGCTTGTACAGCTCTCCGATGAACTGAATAAGACCGAGACCCTTACGCTTGGCAGCAGCGGCGATGTAGTACTCGTCTGACAGAAGCTTGGCTTCCTTCTCGCCCTCTGGCGCCTCGGGCAGGTTGACCTCCCAACCACGCTCGAACTCTTCCTGACAACGGTTCAGGAGGTACTTGCGGAAGAGAGCGCCACCAACGACGGGGTTGCCATGCTTGTCGCGGACGTTCTCGTCTTTGATCTCGGTGCTCATAGTCTGCAACATGCGGCTACAAAACTTGGCGTACATAGAAGACCAATGAGACTCGTCGCAAGCCTTCTCGAAAGTGAGCTGAATGACCTGGCGAAGGGTGCGTCCATCAGTCTCGTCCTTGGACTGTCCAGCGATCTCGAGGATTTGGTCGGAAATCTTGTCAAACTTGTCGGGTGTCATCTTGTTGAGAGCAGCCTTGACCTTACGCTGTACCATATCGGGAGCCAAGTGGCCTGCACTCATTTGAGCCTGGACAGCCTGAGGCTGAGTGAGCGAAGTAGGTACCCAACCAGTCTGCGAACGCTTAAGTCCCTCGATTTCCTTACCAGCGGTCAGTGGCATTGCCTTGGCGTCCTGACCGCCGCCCTGGCCGCCGCGACCGCGATGGCTGCCGCCGGCGCCCTTACCACGAGAGCTGCCAACGCGAGGAGAATCGGGTACGCGGTGGGCGCTCTGGTAGGAGTTGTTGCGTCCTCCCATAGCAGGAGCGCCACCCATAGGGAAACCGCCACGACCTCCACCTAGAACGACATGAGCAAGGGGGTTCGTCATAGAGGAGCTACGTCCAGCTTGGGCTTGCTTGAAGCGCTCTTCGGATGTCGTACCTGGCGGGAGTGTGCGCCCTCCTGGCGGGAACGAACCAGGTGCTCCAAAATTGCCCATGCCGCCGCCGGCAGCACCTCCGCGAGATCCTTGACGGGGACCCATAGAACCGACTCGAGCAGACGGGGGGCCGCGAGCTGATTGAGGCTCGTCACCGACAGTCTCCTTGAGTTTCATGTCCCAGTCAACCGAAGGCTTCTCCTTGAAGACATCTTGGAATTGCAAGAGGAAGTCCTTGTCGTACTGGCGTCCCTTGCTCCTGTTGCTGTTGTTAAGAGCGGGGTTGGGGCTAGCAACACCCTGAGGGTACTGAACCTCAGCACGAACCTCGAGGAAACGTGCGGTCTTGAGCGCCTGCATACCAGCAGTTGGCTGCGCGGGCTCAACGGACTTGTTGGTCTCGAGCTTAAGAGCGGCTGGCTTGGGCTTGGTACCAGTGGGAGTCTTTGATGGTGCGGGTGCAACGACAGGAGCAGTAGCCTCGACTGGGTTTGCCTCCTCGGTCTGAGAAGCACCAGGACCAAACATGGTGTTCTTCTTCAGGCCTGCGAAGAGAGCCTTGTCCTTGGCCTCGCGTTCGGCCTTTTGCTCGGGAGTCTCTGCTGCGCGAGCAGCTTCAGCCTCTTCGGCTTCCCGCTCCAGCTTGCGCAGACGCTCCTCTTCCTGCTTGACCTTCTCAGCAGCGTTGGCCTTCTCAGCCTCGGCCTTCTTCTTCTTCTCTTCCGCGTAACGCTTCTCATCCTCTTCGCGCTTCTTCTCTTCCTCCTCCATCTCAGCAATCATGCGCTCCATCTCTTCATCTTCGAGGCGCTTCTTCTCGGCCGCGTCAGTCTCAGCCTTCTTGGCAGCTTCAGCATCCTCCTTCTCCTTGGCTTCAGCAGCAGCTTTAGCGTCTGCCTCTTCCTTAGCAGCAAGCTTTGCGTTGGCTTCGGCCTTGGCCTCTTCCTCAGTAGCTTCCCTTGCCTTCTTCTCGGCCTCTTCTTGGAGACGGAGCTTCTCCTGGAATTGCTTGACAAACTCAGCCTTCTTAGATTCGCCATCAGCCTTCGTAGCGTCGGTGGCGCTTGGCGCGCGCGGCGGGGTTGGTGTAGCAGCAATAGCGGGAGACCGAGGAGCTGCAGGTACAGAGGATGCGACAGCAGGCGGTGCAGGTGAAGCACCCTTGGGCTTGAAGTCGACAACTTCACCATCAACAGTCTTGATAGTGATAGCCTTGCTTGCCCGCTTCGGGCGCTCGAAGGTGGAGCTGGGCGCTGGGCTTGCTGACGTCATGCTCGGGGTGTGCGTGTGCGAGATATGGTTGACGTTAGTCATGGCCGGTGTGGAAGGCTGAGGAACAGCAGATGATGGCCGCTCCGACATGTTGGAAGGAGTGCGTGACATGCTCTGGGCCTGTGGCTGATGACCGTAGGGAGCAACTCCGTAGGGTGACTGCATCTGGGGAGGGTAGCCACGGCCAGGGCTAGCAGGGACACCTGGGTAGTGGATCGACTGCTGTAGTCCGTAGTTCTGCGGGTAGAAGTTGTTGTAGGGATCTAAGCCTGGTTGAGGCATGCCGCCGTACATAGCCTGTGGAGGATACTGCTGCCCCGGGTAGAATGGCATACCAGGGTTGGCAAGATGCTGCTGCTGGTGCATCGTAGCGGGGGTAATAGCGGGGCTACGGTTCTGAGTGTAGGGAGAGCGCTGCGGCATCTGACCCTGAGGGTGGAACGGCGGGGCTTGACCACCGCGACCCATCTGAGGCATGGCGCGGTGTGGCTGTGGCGAGTAGTTTGCCATCTGCGGATTGAAGTGGCCCTGGGTGTATCCACCGCGACCGCCTCGGTTGGCAAATGAGCCTCCGCGGCCCATGTTTGCGTTGCTCATGTCGCTGTGCGCGGACTGAGAAGACTCGCGACGCAAGTGTTGGGCTTGCGGGAGGGAGTGGGAGTTGGGTTGAGGGGGCATAGCAGGGCGCGCCTGTAGCAGAGTCAGTAACTGAGACGGAAGAACAGTATATAAGGGCAAGAAGGGCGCAAACTCACGTTAGGCTCAGTGCTTTCACCGCCCTGGCCACCGAAGACCAAGTTTGGTCGAGTCGGCAGTCCGTCAGGCTTGGGGCCTCCGGAGATGGGCGTGGGAATGGGTGAAGGTGAGTGAGCAGGCGAGGCAACGCGCGGGTTCTGCACCTGCGCCGGGTTCAGGCTTCCCTGGACTACAGGCGAGGCGTGGGCAGGCGCTGGTGAGCCAGCGAGCGAGCCGAACTTAATGCCAGAGGGCGGGCCACCTGCAGTCGCAACAGGCGGGGTCTGCTTGATCTGGACGGACGACTTGCGCTCGTGGGCGCTGCCGTTAGGGCCGCCACTCACGATGGTGGGCATAGCGGGAATAGCAGGCTTGATGGCACCGTTGCCATTCACCGGGGATACAGAGGAGCTCTTTCCATGCTGCGCGCTCTGTGGACCTCCCACTGCCACGGGCGGCGCTGCGCTAGACACGATCGTGGGCTTGGTCGCGTTGGCGTAGGAGCTGCGGGCAGTGGGTTGAGCCGAACCGGCGGCCACGGTGGCGGACGATCCTGTAGAGGAGTTGTTCGCGGTCGTAGACGAGGAAGCGGCGATCGGCGGGGTTTGCGAGTTCGAGGCGGGATTACTCATGGACTCGGTGGTGGGTGAGGTGAGGTGGATGTGGGAAGGCGGTCGGTAGGCTGCGCAGTCGCTACCTAGCTGAGGTCGGATGACGTTGGTGTCGCTGGAATCCCAGATTCGAGCGAGGGGACGAACTCTGCGGAATTAATGAGTTGCTGTGACAGCGACTCGGGAGGATGCAGAAAAGAGTGTCGTCCGCGGTGACGAAGGGAAGGCAAGAGGTCAACTCCTTTAGGAAGGGTGTTGAGGGCTGTCCGAGCGCTTCAATGAAGGAGTCTCTGAACAGGTTCCGGATTCGGGAGAGGTGGATTTCGCCGAATAAATTCGTGAAATCGACGGGCGGCTCCTGTGAAGATCACTGAGTCCGCTGCGTGTGTCGTGATGGGATGTTCTCGCAGTGGAGAGACGGGTGTGTGGAGGGATGGCGGTTGGGCTCTTTCGAAAATTGTTTGAGTGCCAGACTAAGCCGCAACAAGGATGTTGGCCTAGCCGAGAGTCCTTGAAGCTCAGTCCCAACACCTGGAATGCCCACGCCAATTAAGCCAGGCTTGTCTGATGACTCTGCTTGCTCAGAGTCACGGGCCAGTCAGTTCACGATTGGTTTATTGACGGGCGCGCACAAACTGTGGTTGCCATGTACGCAGTCGTGATTTCCTCGGATACAACAGGCAAGAGCGGAGGGGCCGCCCACGCTGCCTCACCAAATCCATGACTTGGGCCCGTCATCACATACACAGTAAGCGAGACAAGACTCGCAATGCTGCACCTCGCCCCAATGACCTCGTCGTGACTCCGACTAGCAGGCCGTGGCTGTTGGCACATAGCGGAGGCAAGCCTCTAGTACGTGGGGTGCCTTGCGCTGGGCTGGGCTGGACGGCGACAGCAGATGCAATCCATACTTTGAGCAAACCCCGCCGTCTTGTAGACATGTGCGTCTACCCAATGCCAAACGCCCTGTTCCTACGCGCACCATGGGACCAGGTGAACGGGTTCTTGTTCCCACTGCTATAGCTCAGCCCTGTGTCTCTTAGGATACACCCGGTAGCACAATGAAGCACAGTCGTGGCTGCGACAAAGAAACCATCCACAGACAAAGCAGTCCTAGTACCACAATGCCGCACAGGCCTTGCCGTCCATACAGTGTAAAATCGCATCACCCCTCCTGCGCAGATCGAAGAAAAAATGTAAACTCACTGACGTCTTGCTGCGCGTCTATGCACAATGACGGCGTGTTTCGCGGCGATGGCCATTCACGTGAAAGACATCTCCGCCTTAACTCCATTGTCATGTGAGATTTTCGAGTATCATCGCCACAATCGATAACGATTGATCAGACCACTCTGTGCACCTCTATGATTACCACAAGGCCCGATTGACTCAAGCAAGGGCCTCGAGCTTGACACGGACTCTGTCCGGTTGACTGGACGATGCATCGACACTTTTGTCAAAGGCGGGGATTGCCCAGCCGAAGACATGAACCAGAAAGATTCTCAATCGAGAGGATATTTATGTATGGTTCTCGTTTGTGACGCGAGAGTATGAGTGGCACCTTGCACCTTCCTGTCGCAGTACGAGCAGAAGTAGTGAATGGCAAACAGGGTTGACATGGCGGATACGTGACAATGGTGGAGGCAATGCGAAGTGATAAGATGGTGGAAATATCGAGGTCCTTTTCCATAGAGACGCTACTGTGGTGCCAAATTTGCGGATTCGACGGTTCCCAGTGCCACAAACCTGAAAGTTTACAAGAAAGGCACTCGATATGAAGTGGTCTACCGCCAACTCCACGCTCATGGGATTGCGAGAGTGCAGTTCGGGCCACAGCGCTACCATATCTCTCGAACATACGGCTTGCTGTCCTAAGCTAGAGAAATTCGACTAGCGCATCTCAAAGTAAACGAGAGGTGTAGTGGGCTGAACCTCAGGCTACTACGAGGGGTGGGGCCGCATCGCTACCATATAACTGCGGATACTGCCTGCGTAGAGGATGTGTTACCAGTGGATTCCCATAGTAGCGACGATCACGACGCAGGAACTGTTGTAGAGTAAGCGAGTGGTCCATTCAACTTCGCAAAAAGAAAAAGGACAACGTGGATACTTAGGGATTGAAGATTAGATTGGTCCAGAGAAGAGGCAGTGGTAGTACTAGCAGTGAACAGATACATCGCAACAGGATGCAGCCAAAACCTTGAGCTAGCCACACAGTCACCTGTTCATTGACTGTAGGCAAAACGCTTGCAAAGGCTGACGTTATGACTCCTTCAGGCCGTTCATTTACCGCCTGCGCATCGTCTAGACTACAGCCACATACTCCATCCTATGCATTCAACGGTCACCACAATCATCCGCCATCCATGACTCACACGAAACGGTGCCACAAGAACTCGGCTCCTTCAGCAGCCGATCGCAGCTGCCGGGATCCTTCTTATGTCGCGTAGCATTAGTAGCGCACAGCCGACGGTTTTACGTGCGTCGGCAGCAGAGCAGAAGCAATGTCGTGGTAGCAAAAGGAACGAACACGACCGATGTTGAAACCCTGCTGCGGGTGTAATGCAACGAGCCGTAAAGCCGCCAGGTACCGATGACAGTGGGTCGGCGGTTTAGTACGACGTTACCACGTCGTGAATTGGCAGCCGCCTCAGACTTCAGGTCTGAACTCACACGCGCATTTCAATGCAAAATGGAGCATGACGTCCGGTCCTGTTGTGCTGCGTGCTGCGACAGACGGGGATAGCCATGCTTGCGCAGACCGACTTGCCTCTTGCGCTGGCTCTCTCATCGCATTTCCATCAATCGCATCCGCCCCATTATAATCTCGGGTTTCCAGAGTATGCGCATTCGCATTCTGGGGGTGTGGGGGAGATGAAGGAGGAAACGAATGTCGCATCGAGCGCCGCACACGGCCACATCAGCGTAAACTTTGACCATGAGCGGGATCCAAAAACTTCCACCTCTCATCGTCAGCCACACCCACATGAACCTCGGCGAAGTGCCACTCTTACTTTCCTGCTTAGAAAAGCCGCCGGCTGTGCGCAGACCCTCCTCTTTGAACGCATCTGCCCCCAAGCCTGCATCCTTGGGGGCAAGCTCAGCCTTTAAACTCTGCGCCAGCTTCCGCTTCTCGTAATCCTGCTCCGGTGCCCCGAATGCAGGACAGAAGCGGGCCAGAAGGTTTGTCGATGGCGCAAGCCTGCCGTCGTCCGATCGCTGACTGCCATGGCTTTTCCTCGTATCCTTCGATGATCGCCCTGCGCCGTATCAACGCAGGTGCATAACGGCTGAGGAACCACCCTCGGGCACTAAAAGCGCCTCACAATCCTTTGGCGTTGATGGCATGAGATTGAGTTGGAGTCAAAATCGACATCGCATGAACTTGCCGTGGTGGTGCATCCTTTGTTTTTGCTACAAGTACCGGCCGTGGCTGCAGATGAGGAAGTTGCATGTGTGTGTGGAGATGATAATGCAGGTGGAAGAAGAAATTTGGAAGGTCGTGCTTTCGTGCCTTCCCGTCTTTGTTGTCTGCATCATCCCGTCCCGCCCTTTGCTTCTTCTGGCATGCATCGTCATGCTCGAAGGCGCGAGAGCCTGACCCACCACCACGAGCGAACTTGTCGCGAGAAGCAAGTATGCCCAACGGGCTCACGCTCGTCATGCGTATCAGCCCTTTCCAATACCTTACTGCATTTCGCTTCTCGACCGAGGCGCCGCCTAGGTACGTATCTTTACATCATGATGCCAGCGCTACCGCAAGACATTGCATCCCTGCTGACATCTGGGGCGAGATGCTGGCAGTGCAGCCTCCACGTGACGTGAGTCTTCCACCAATCGCTTCCCACACTGGCAATTCACTCCGCGCCGGAACAGGAAAGCGACCCTGACGTATTCCCAGCCAATCGCACATGCGGAGCTCAGAACCACGAACATCAACAACAACACTGCGACGCAGCTCTGACCCTCTAACCCCAAAAATCAGTCTTGTTCACCTCGCTCCACTGCACAATCCTGCTCGGCTCTTGAAGTACCAATAGGGTGTTTGGGCTGTTCTGTGCCTTGAGCCTTCTCCGCATGTCATAATGGCTAAAAAGTTCCTGTCGAACCAGCGGGTATTCAGCCGGGATGACAGGTAGTCGCAGTACCCTTACTCATCTTCAGGCACGTCGTTCCGGACTCCTTCGCGACCGTCATGGCGCGATTCATGTGTACCTTGCACCACACCACCGAGCTGACGGACAATAAAATTGGTAGCGCCTTTGCCTAACGTCCAGTCCGGTAAGCTCAGCGGTTAGCCCAGATGCGAGGACGTTTGTGAAAGGAAATGCGGAGGAAGGTGGAGAGCGTCTGGCGCAAAAGCAGCGACAGGGTACGCTAGCCAACGCTCGTCCGCACATGATGCGCTCCGCAGGACGTGAACCGTGAACGGTAGCCCTCGAGGGTTCTGTCGGAATGGCGTACCGCATTGCGGCGGCCTTACCCCATGGGTGAGCTACGACGACTTCAGCGCCGGTTTGCGTTGTCATTCAAGGTTCCAAGGTTGCTCTCGCTTGTGGTTCGGTGTGGTCCGCCCTGAGTCGCGGATCCTGGCGGTAACCTTTCCTTTCGTCTGGAGTAACATGTCCGGGCCCTTGTCGATAAGTGGCCGAAGCTAGCGAGCTTAACTCACGATACAAGCTGCTAGGAACGTCTCTAGAGGGCGCCTATCACACCGCCAGCGAGGCCATGCACGGCGAGCCTCATCGCACACGTCGAACAGCCGATCATCCTAGATCACACGCTCATGCTTCCGTACCCAGCAGCTGCAGCATATCCTTTGCCCATTCACACGACGCCTTAGCTGAACCATGTACCATGAGCTTCTCGAAGGACACCGCTTGGAAGAAGGCGTTCTCTCAATCACCCAATTCGCCCGCGTAGCCTTTACCCCGGCAATGCCCAGCCTAGATTAAGCCTAAGATCTGTTCTTGCTTGCAGAGTACCGCGGCTCCTCAATCTAACAATGCCAGCAGGAGCCGTTTAATAACTCTAACAAAGTTAAGATCCACACCTAGCATTCTGTTCCTTAGCGGAAACACCTGCTTCAGCCACTCAAAGACGCCAACCGGTGTAAGAGATTCATATCCAGTGTGTCACGTAGCTGACTGGCTTGGTTTCCCTCCCTGTTCAAGCTATCATGATCCTTGGCGATAGTTCCATACTTTCTTTGGTGATGTGTATTCTGCAGCCGGACGAATACCGAAGACCTATCCAAACACCAAGATGTACCATGCAACTTCCCCGCAAAATGCTAATCCTCGATCGTCATCAGCATACGAGCATACGATGAACGTACATGCACATGACGCGCAAGGACAGGAGTGGAAGCATCCTACTATCATGTCCCTCCACCGTTATGTTCTACACATTTTACTTCCCTACCGTACTACCATCGCACAACCTCCACATCTTTCTCTCCACAATAAAAGCCTTCCCGCAGTAAGGACCCTTCATCCGAACCCAGCAAGGTTCGTGGTCCAGAGGTAAGTAGTGGTACACGTACGTAGTACTTGTCGTGCTTCATAGCAATTTAGCCATACTTGCCATGCCTTTCCCTGCCATGATATGCGAAGCTATCAAGCATGGTACCGATTTTCTAATCTTCCATTGCTCCTCCAAGTCCTATCACACCACTTTACCTTTTGCACCCCACCACACGCTACCACGTCCTAGCCTATGCCCAACCCTGCCCTTTTGCCCTGCGCTACCCACAAAGCGAAAGCACAGTCGCCAGAAGCCCATGAACGGCACTAGAAGCAACACATGCACAACAATCCATGTCACCCATCGGTTCCTGAGCCTCAGAAGCCGAAATTAACTGCAGCTGCCTGCAAGTCTGTCTCTGCCAAGTATCCACACATGCAAGACGACATGCAAGAGAAGCAGGTTAAGAAAAGTCTGGGGTAGAAAGTGTGGAGATCCTTTTCTTCGGTTTGCCCTCGCGTCTTTCGCTCACAGGATAGGTCGAGGATGCAATATAAACAAGATTCTGGTCATGTGGAGGTTTGAGACTTTGATTAAGGGAATGAGGGCGCGGAAGGATCAACGGGAGGTGGCGGTTCGGATGGAGGCCGGCTTGGTGGATATGGGGAGGAGGGGTGGAGGGGTGGTGGAAGCTTTTTCTCGACTGGAGAAGATTCTAGTGTGCATGAACAAAACGCGTAACGAGTTTGTGTGGGATCACCATGTGTGCGTGACGAACGCCATGAGCATTAATCCAACTCCGTGTCAGGAATGAGGAGCAGAAGAAAAACGCCCTACACATGTCATCAACACACACACACAGACACACACACACATCATTGGAGAGAAATCAGCCTGCCTGTTTTGCCCGCGCTGTACGCGGGAAGTACACTTCCTGTACGCTCACATCGGAGTATCCACTTGCACCGTCTAGATCTATCCGCCCAGCTCCAGGCCAGTTTTCCCGCCGCCCGGAATCTCGGAGTAAGTACCACTGCGACAGAACTCACGGTCCTTGATGTGACATCGCGTTCCACCACCGTCCGGCCGACGGTTGCAAAGAGAGCTTGTCAAGTTGCTTGAACGCTGGGCATGGGCTCCACATACCACAATAGTCCGTTTTGCTAGAGGCTCCGACATCGCCTCAGGTATCGGGTCGACTAGCTGGATGGGTGGTTCAGCTAGTCTTCGCTTGGATATAGAGGTACATACGATTTGACGGTGGTTTACTTGGCGATGCTGCCATGTTTGCTGGCGCCACCATCTCTCTTTCAATCGGTCAACGGTTGGTGTGGGTAATCAGTTAGTCAGGCACATGCAGGACAGCAGATCCACAGTAGGTGAGGTGTAGCCGCCATGCAAGATTGTATTGGAAAGATGTGGGGTATATGTGATCGGCCGCGTCATGTGGTTCTTGTCTCCTTAGTAGTTGCTTTGTACAGGCAAGATTTTCCGTGTCGTGGATGTGGCTGTGAAGCACAGTGGCGACAGGACCAAGACAAAGTGTGTACAAGTGTATGTTGGAACATTTGATATTGCCACAAGGAATGTATGTGGGTAAATTGTAAGATGATACATAGAACGGTAATACCAATACTGCGCTGCCATAGCTCAAGCTGGTTGAAAAGGGGGTTTTTGAAGTAGAAGAGGGTAATCGCCTGCAAGTTGCCGTAAAGTGGTGATGAACTTGTGTGATGAAACAACCACCAAACCAAAAAAATCTCGTACAGTAGGAGAGAGAAGGCGAGACTGGTATCGCCAGAGAAGACTGGAATGCAGCAGTGTCATCCACCCAGTCGAAACATATATCCGTACCCTTTTTCTTCACAAGACACAAAAATCGCTGTAGGTTCATAATCTTCGCACCGGCCAAATCAAACAAGAATCAAACAAAAACAAAACGACATCGCGCGCTTGCTTAATACTGGTCGTTATGGTGGTCGTCGCTGTGTTGGCTGGCGTTCTCCATGACTTCTCCCAGCACAGAGCCAACGGCAGAATACGAGTCATTGTGCGCCGAGTCGTTCCGCATATATGAGCTAGGAAACGACGACATGTGGTGCGGTGCACTCATTTGAGGCATTCCATAGCTCGAAGGGGTGACGAGCGGTGAGCCAGAGAAGGAAGGGAAGTGGGCGGTCTGTGGCGTAGACCCGTTGCGTTGAGGGGCGTAGTGAGTGCTCAGCTCGATGCGACGGGGAACGCCGTTGGAGAAGGACCGCATTCTGTTGCCGCTTGATGTACCGAAGCCTGGTACTGGGGAATCTGGAAGTGTTAGAAGGTACGAGCATGAGCCACGTGGGCGAGGAAAACTTACAAGAGTAGCCGATACCGTACGGCATCATTGAGCTGGAGTAGGACCGACTGTCGTGGCTATCGGAGCTGTCATGGGAGCCAGTATAGCTCATGCTAGTCCTCAAAGGTGACTGTAGAGACTCTGCACGGCTCCTTGCGATTCGGTCGGCGTGAAGTGAGAGGCGAGGGATGCTATGTTGTGCAGCATACGCGGTTGGGTTGCTGACAGGCATGGAGAAGGGGTTAGACGTTCTAGGGCTAGTGTCGATTGGTGTTGAATGGAAGCCAAAGGGGGATCCCTCGTGAGCTGAGACGGGTGAGATGGTGTCGGTTGCTGATTGAGGTGGTGTGAAGGTGAACCCGCCAAAAGCAGGGCTGATGCCAGTTGGCGACATGTGCGAGTCAAGCGGTCCTCGTCGGAAGGTATCTATGCTCAGCGGCCTCATCATGTTGTTCTCAGAGAAGCTTGGGTTGTAAGATCCAGGGGAAGCCAGCGGTGTGCCGAGACCATGGGAGTTTCCGAAAGGAGAGTGGAGTGCTGATGCCATGTCGAAGTCATCTGGTAAAGCGCGAGACCTCATCATACGCTCACGGTCGTCGCTTGTTAATCGCTTCAACTTCGCTCGTCTACACAGTGTTAGTACCTCCTTGCTTCGGCGGTAGAAGGTAGGCTTACCTGTTCTGGAACCAAACCTGGACTTGACGGGGGCTGAGACCGGGGATCTCCCGAGCGAGTCGTTCCCTGTGAGCAGCGTCCGGATGTGCTTGACGAGCAAACTCGCTCATCAGGAACCGAGTTTGGTTGTGGGTAAGTCGGAACCTCTTCATCTTTCGCTTCGCCGCGCGAATCTCTGCGGCTGTCATTGGTTGCCGGTCTTCACCCTTCTCTTCGTCTTCGTCGCAGTCGTCCTTATCGTCGAGGATAAGATCATCGTCCTCCTCTTCGCGCTTCTCTACATTGCCACCGTCGTTGGTAGAAGGTGGCGTCAGCCTTGAGATAGGACTGGTAGGAGCAGAGCCTCCAAAAGTTACATTTGGGATGTCATGCTGTTCGATCTCATCGAGTCCAGATGGTGTGTTGCTACCGCTGTTCAGGTGGCTCTTTCCGTCGAGCAGGTAGGGAAAGCTCTTATGTGTTCGCATTGACGGCCGCTTCAAGTCGAAGTTGTGTCCGGAGACCTCGGCTTGGAGCATAGCCATGTCGTTATCTGAATGTGGTGGAGTGTGTTCCAAAGTTCTGAGTTCTGATGATTGCCACTCGTTGTCTGCTGAAGTCGTGCTATACGCAGACATGTGTGGCGAACTGGGAGGAGACAAAGGAACGAGGAAGCTTCCGTCGACCATTGGCGCTTTTGAAACTGTTATAGTGGTGTAGATGTAGGCTGAGCTCTGTGGCTGATACCTCTCCTGTGCCTCGCTGTTAGCGAAGAAGGGGGCACGAACTGAATCGCTGCTTACCTAGTTGCTTTGGTCACTAGGAAGGCCTCAACACTGATGATGTCGGCGTCTTCGTTCGAAGTTCGAACGAACCACAAGGTTCCGCAAGGAGTAAAGATCTGATGGAGTTTGGGGTGAACTGTTGATCGTCGCCCGGTCCCTGTGCGGGGTTTATGCGGGTGATCAGCGATAAAGAGAGAAGGCAGTCGCAATGCTTTGACGTCGAGTCCAGCGCGCGTTAGAGTCGCAAGACCGTTACGAACTAACAGTTCGAGGTGGTCGTGCTGATGAACCTACGGAGGGCGGGTATGCGAGTAGGCTGAATGCTGATGTCGCACCGAGAGTAGGATTGGGGCGCGGAGTTTTGGTGCAACTTCAAGCTTGAAATAGAAGCTACCAGGGAGGTGATACTGTGAGCCAAATAAAGATAGACGCTGGCAGTGGGCGCTTGATGCTTGACAAGAGCGAGGTGATGAACAGCCGGCTTGCTCTAGAAGAGTGAAAGCGTCGTCTGATAGTCAGCGGTGGGTAGCCCTTTGTAAAGAGGGTCAGGAACCGTCGGAGGCTATATCAGCGATAGCGGCAGGGGAGGGGAATCAGATCATTCAGACAAGAAAGGCTTGACGGTACTCTACTGTCGACGATCCGGATAAAATCGAGGTTAAGACAAGTGCGAAAGACTAGGGTCAGACTACGCATGGACAGCGGTGCCTCTTAGGGAAACATGATATCCTTCGAGGATCTGGAAGCAGCTTGTTACACGACGAGAAGCGTGACTAACGTCGAGGGCTAGCAGACCCCAAAGGCTCAGGGCACAGGGATACGGTAGCTCGGGACGTGGGCCTACTACGAAGGAGAGACGGAGCGGGAACGGGCGAATCGAAAGGCTCTGGATCAGGTGTGCTGCATGCCAGGGTGCCCTCCCCTCGAAAGAGAAGGGGAGCGAGCGGTGCGTGAACATGGTGGGCTGCAGGCTACATGCATAGACCAGGGCCCGTGTAGAAAAATGGCCGACGAGCAAGGACTAATCCGTGGCGTCTCGCAGTCGAACGTCGAGGCAGGCGGCGGCGCCATTATTGGCCAGATGCGATGCGGGAAGTCCAAGGAACCCGCAGCGAGAGAGGACAGGGATGCTACAGGGCTCGGCAACGCTTGCACGGCTTGTTGCGGGGTGTCGCTGTCAATGCTGCTTTTAGTGTGGATTGTGTGCGGACGAGATGGTGGTGTGGTGGTGAAGGTCGGACTTGGTGCCGCCAGGCTCGTGTACTCCATGCTACCATGATGCTACTGTCGTCGAACCATGACTTTCACACGAAATTGTGCTATGGCGGGCCATTCCGCCCTGGACCGGTGGCTTCCAAGTGCGTCTTCTGGCAGCTGTCAAGTCAAATGTTAATGGCCACGGTCCGCAAATTGCGTATGCGTCAGGAACGCGCTGCATCAGCCTTGCGTGTGGTTTGAGCCGCCCATCGCGCCCGCTCAGATGCATGAACAACGAACCTTGGTCACCTTCAGCCGTGACCCATGATGCTTGCCGGAAACCAAGGAACCGCGTCTAGCTACTTGCGTGTTCCTGCTGCACACCTGCTTGATCAAGTGTGGTGAGTAGTCGAGCGCCTAGCAATGACGCCGTCGCCAATAGCAGCGGGGGTCGCCAATGAGCAACAGATCTGGCTGGGCTTGACAACGATCTAACGGCCAAAAGCTCGGCCCGCGCCGGGAAAATGCTGAAAGGCGCTGTTTCTCGAAGCCTGTTCTCGCTGTAGTGCGACTGCGTGCAACACTGGTGGGCTGTCGGTAGTTGGGTGACAGCGGTGAATTATCGTAACGTGTTTGGAAATGCGTGTCCAAGCAAGCGCGCTGAAACTGTCCTGGAGCGCGCGAATGGCATCGAAGACGAGGCTGCAACGACTGTCTTTCGGCCGCACTGCAGGGAAAAATTGGGCGATGCGCAAGCCACCCATGCTACGCCGTTCCGTAGTGATCGACATTGCCCGTGTCCAAAGCAGATGAACCTCTAGCCGATACCGCGCGCTGAGCCCGTGACGAATTATGGACTGACGAATGATGTACACCGTCCGCCTCGCGCGGTCGCATTGCCTGAACTGGCCGGAAGTTGTTGTTTTTGCTGTCCGGCTGTGAAGCACGCGGGTAACCGCCAGCGTTTGGCATGTTTCGCAACGAAGAAAAGCACAGTTTCTCCCAACGCCTACGCAATCTCCAAAACGCAATGCCGAACAGGGCGTCGCGGTCGATTTCCAAAACAACGCCAAGACCGCCCGGATGGCGGATGAGGACGGCCTGTGGAAATGACAGGAGCGAGCGATAGCGAAACCGCGGATATTCTGGCGGGTCATTGGTGGGGGGACGCAACACGTCTGTGGGTTTGATGAGCGCATGGGTGCCTGTCCATTGTCGGCAGAACATGCCTGCCTCTTTTCATCATGCTTCGGTCCATCTCGTGAACATAATGCATTGAATATGATTACGATCCGTTGCCAGCAGTCTGGGCCTGTGGCCTTGCTGTGGTTCGCAACTTGTCATGACATGATGAGGTGGTCCCACCGCGTGCCAGACCACAGCAGAGAACCTTGGAAAGCCTCGGACTGCGCTGAACGGTGGTGTCAGGTAGTACAGGTCCCTTCATTTCGGAAGGATGCAGCATCTCCCACGTAGGTGGATTTTGTGCTGACAACACACTGAATGAGCCTGAAGACGGCCCCACCCCGGCGCACCACGGCACATCTGAGATCACAACATTTCCTGTCAAAGGCCTGGAAGCATGACGATGCTTACCAGGGATGAGAGCCAGAGCTCTCTCGATCGTTATTGTTACATCAGAATGAGACCCGGAAATGGTGGACATGCCCACGCGATGCTATATTGTGAAGACTTTTATTCACCAAGGTGGAACCTTTCATCTCCACAGCCTGCTTGCGCCTCAACCCAGCCTTCCGACGTCCCCTCGTGGCGTTGCAAATTGAGGGGCGCCGTTGGCGACCGGATGTACGGTCGCTCAGACTGTGGATGGCTTCCGATCTATCGATACGCTGAGAGTGGCTCGGGGAGAAGAACCCCATGTTCTCTTCGCTTGCAGAGATAAATTCGATGGGAAAGCGCCACAATGCTCCCCATACTGCACGATAACCCATGGGGAAAAGCTCGTATGTCCCTCAGGGCCATCGATAATTCACACCTAGCTGGTGCAGGCGACAACCTGCCCCTGTCACTGCCACTACGCCGCTGGTTCCGCAGTCACTTGACTGCGTTGGTCGGGCCGCTGCTCCTCGACGCTCTGATGCTCGTCTTGCGGAATTACCCCCTGGTCATCCGAAGTAGTGGGTGCAGCGTCAACACCCGTCGCCTCAATGGAAGAGGTGGCCGGCTGAAGAGCCTCCAGCCCTTTGCCATGCTCAATCCTATCAAAGGAGCTTAGCTGCGTCTTTGAAGCAAGACGAAGGCCTCGCCAGACATAGCTAGATTTCTTGTCCCCCGCTTGCCGCTTCTCATCCTCTGCGTCAGTCATTTCCAGGTCTAAGTCGGTCATCTTGACCTTTTTTGCATATGACTCTGCATTTGGCACATTGAACCTGACTGGACGTCAGAGGCTGAAATCAATGTTAGTCGGACGAGCGGAGCACATACCTGTCACGTTGTCGTAGCTGAGAGAGTCCGTTCTCTGCATCGTTGTTGTGGAGGAAGTTCAAAGTACTAGGTACCCCCATAGGCTTCGAGGCTTTCTTAGCAACAACAGCTTTCTGTGCCCCAGATTTGGCTTGTTGGAATTCTGCTGGGGGCACTCTATCTCGCGTGAACGGCTGGCAGTTCTCCATCTTCCATCGTACCCAGTTTTTGTCGCGGGAAAGCACGGTATCCACCATCCGGTAGTAGAATTTGCCATCTGGGCCTTCCTGCAGGTAATTTGCGATGGCGGTCTTGATGCCCAATGCCCACTCGGTCTGTGCTTTGTGGTCAGCCGAGAAGATGATGATCGTGGATGGCGAAGCGAGCATGGGAGCGTGACTGAGGCAGGAGGATGTGGCAAATGATGGGGACTTACGTCTTCCTCGCGGAGCGTGAAATTGTACTGCATCGCTTTCTGCGCATTTTGGTAGAATGGCTTGCTCTTGGACCCCTCGGTCAGGGTCAACAGGAAGTCGATGAGTATCAGTGCTTGGACCAGGATGTGACGTTGGAAGGCGAGATCACTCAGCTGCAAATTGTCAGTCATAGCGCAGGTCTGATAGTGGCAATCTTGCGTACCTCAAGTTTGAACAGGTCACGGCTTGTGAGATATTTAGGATTAAAGGAGTTGGCGAATGCATCGTAGTCGTCGCCTTCGCGTGATTTTTGTCCCTTCTTTCGCTCTGAATCTCCGGCCTGTATGACTTTTGGCACCTCCCTGAATTTGGCTAGCGTCGCCTCCAAGCTCTTCTGAAATTGCTTGAAATTGTCCTCTTCAAAAAGCCTTGGTGGATTTGAGAAAGAGTGCTGTAAAGACCAGAACACGGGGTAGAGACTTTCGGTATCAAGTGTGGTAGGTTTCGCATCTTTGCTTTTGTCGATATCACCAGAAAGGATGGCTGGCTCCTCTGACTTCGAATCTTCCTTGATAGCAGGAGCAGGCCCGTCGATATCGATTTGCATAGAGTCCTCTTCCGGTTTTGATTCCTTCAGAAAGTCCTCGAATGTCGTTACGTTCTCGACGTGGAAGTTTCCCCGCAGGTTTACCGAACTCTTGTCGCCCAAGGGAAAGCTCTGGAACATGAATATATAGACACGCCCACAGAAGACTGGATCTTCTGCGCGAGATAGCCGGCGGAGCAGCTCATTGCACAATCTCAAGATAACAAGGTCCTTATTCTTGGAGTTGATCTGAAACAAGGTGAGAAAGGGCAACGAGATTGGTAGGGATGACATACCGCGATGATGGTTTCTCTCCTCGACTCGAGAAAGTTGAACACCACACGACATCCTGAGATTGACTGGCTGTCAAGCAACTCTTCAATGAGCAGGAGGACGAGTTGCGGAGAGCAGAGGTCTAAGAATGTCAGTCGAGATGCAGCCATACTGGCGAGTAACATACCTCGATCCCCGCAATACTGCAGGATATCCAGTAGATTCCAAACAGTTACAAAGGTCGGCTCCTCAATCCGAGTCGAACCCTAATCATGTGAGCAGACTGGTAGAATTAAGGCGACAGCGTAGCAACTGACAAGATTGGCATAGAAAACACTCTTAGCTGCACTCTCGACAGCAAGCGTCCGCACTTCTTTCCCTCCTTCGATCTCGCCGAGAAGAGGCTCGTTCTCCGGTACAAGCTCGGAAACCTGGAGTGGAGGGTCAATCGCCGTACTTTGCTTGACGTCACGGGCACGTCGCAATAAGTAGTCAAGTCTTGGGGCTACCGCGTCGGCGGGAAGCACGTTAGGCGGCGACATGTTAAGAGGTTTGGCGCGCGTTGGACTTCGATCACGAGCTCACGACCCGTTGGCGCAAAGGGAATAGCACCACTACGTTGGCGAAGTGGGAGCTCCAGACCACGGATCTATAGTCGCAGTAGACTGGATGAGTCGGCGAGACGATAGTTGTTGTAATATAAACTTGGGTAGAAAAGGCGGTGATTGAATACAGAAGCTGCTTTCCAAAGTCGAGTTGGACCCTTGCCTGGACAAAGCTAAAGTTGCGCCACAAGCGGCAAGTGCAGGCAGTGTCTGTGCGTGTGGCTGAACGCGTCGAACGCGTCGCGCTCAACACTTTAGAACCCAGGATACCTTCGATACCTATCGCAAAGGCTCAAGAGGTTCACAATGGCAGACAGCAGCCTGCAAGTACGCGCTCATGACTCTGACGACGATCTCGACGATATTCTCAAGGATGTCACAAATCCCGAAGACCCCATTCAATCGACGGAGAACCCAACGCAGCCACAGTACCGAAAGAACAACAAAAGCGACAATGCCGGCGCCCTAGGCGTCGATGAAGAGATCGTCATCACGAAGAAGCGCATTCCTATTCCGAAGCTCGACGACCAAAGACTGCTGTCCGATCCTGGCATTCCCCGCCTACGCAAGATCTCAAAAGAGCGCCTTCGCTTCAAAGGCAAAGGCCACGAGGTATGGTTGTTCCGCACGAGTAAGCGGTACCAGGCTAACTCAGTCGCAGTATGGAGACATTGCTCGCATGCTGAACATGTATCAACTGTGGCTCGACGACCTTTACCCCCGCGCTAAGTTTGCAGACGCCCTGGCCATCATCGAAAAGGTTGGACATACAAAGCGCATGCACATGATGCGGAAAGACTGGATCGATGAAGGCAAACCACGTCGCAACACAGGACACGACGACGCCGACGAAGACGACGCAACTCGGGAGAAGACTCCACAACAAAGCACCGAGGAGATGGAGGGCGTAGAGCATGTCGGGCAAGACAGCCCGAGCCGACAAGGAGAGCAGGAGGATCCTACTTCCAATTCAGCAGATCATGCGGCAGAAGCAGTAGCAAGCGGCGACCCCGACGACGACGAATTAGATGCGTTGTTGGCTGAAAGCAACCAACCTAGTACCACCGTACCAAAGACACTCCCAACGCGACCCGCGCCTACACAAGACGATCCTTTTGCGGACGAGATGGAAGCGATGGCGGATATGGACGACTTGTGGGATTGAACAGCTACACAATGTAGCATTCTGATTTTGGACATTCATAGCGCGGCGTTGGGGAATCATTCACAAGCAAGGCAATCGCGTTAGGTTACGACATCACGGTGACCTGCCATGTGCGATTGCAAATGGCTACAATATATCCTCTGCGTACCCTGATATGCTCTGTCTGCGGGTCATGTGCTCGTGAGATCTACAAACCAGAGTTATTCGGGTTCGGCTGTCTCGCAATGTCTCGGAGCTATCCAAATTTTGATAAGACCCATGTTCCTCGTAATACATATGCAGGTACAGATTGTTGATCGCACACGATATAAGCACCGAATGCTGTCACCCCGTGTATAGCGGGGGAAGTGGGTCCTCCCGATGCGGCTTGGCGTCTCAAACAAACAACGTCATCCATTTTCTCACTCGGCGCGCCACAATCCCGCACCTGGACAGGCATAGCAATCTACCAGATTCGTACTCAACCCGCGAATATGGAAGCTTTGTCTGGAGAATTGGAGAAGCTGCGGCTGCACAGCAGTAGCCTCGGCGAAGATGGGATAGACTCCATAGCTGGCGAACAACGGCCACCGAAGCGACAACGCAAAACCAAAGATGTCATCAAAAAGGAACTAGAGCAAGAATTCCTGACACCCTCCAAGTCTTTCGACACGCAGTGGTTGAACCAGCTTCAGCAGCGCTGGGATGCACCCACCAATTATCGCAGCCTGTTCCAGATCGCCCCAACCCAGACCCGAACCATCATCCGCTTCACGCGCGAGGGGCTAGAGGGTCGCGTCACGGGATACAAAGAAGTCACAGTTCCAGCAAACTCGGCAACAGCCAAGAACTCGACGTCTCTTCTCAGAAAGCCTGCTAACAGAGCTGAATTCGTGCGCGGAGCAGCCGGCTTCTTTCCTTTCGCGCCTGGCGGTCTTGATGGAGTGGAAGCGGTAGCTGCGATCGAAGATGAGGCAATTCAACAGCAGGAGGATGCGAATGGGAGACGGGTTGGTGGCCTTGACAGGGTCATCAACTTCAGTGCTGAAGGGGGCCTGTTGGAGGTACCGCCTGGGTTCACTCGCGGGCTCGACTTCCAGAAAAAGCCAACCACAGATGCCAAAGCTGCGCAAGAGGTCGAAGACACCTTAGCAGAGGCGGGTACAGCCCCTAGAGATATGGATGCCGATGACGAAGAGACTACCGAGAAGGCCGGCGCGAACGGCCAAGAACCTGACGAAGACCAGCCTGGAGACGACGAGATTGACGCCTTGCTACCAGTAGAGTTCCCTGCGTTGGCTCCTCACGGCCCGCTTGCTATGAGCTCTGGAAGGAAAGGCGGAAGAGAGTGGGCTCATATGGTTGACATCGATCGCGACATCACCAACTTCAAGGAACTTGTGCCGGATATGGCGCGCGAGTGGCCCTTCGAGCTCGATACTTTCCAGAAAGAAGCGGTCTACCATCTTGAGAACGGCGATTCAGTGTTCGTAGCCGCACATACGTCCGCTGGCAAGACAGTGGTTGCAGAGTACGCGATCGCACTCGCTGCCAAGCACATGACCAAAGCCATTTACACATCTCCTATCAAAGCTTTAAGTAACCAAAAGTTCCGCGATTTCCGCCAAACATTCGATGACGTCGGCATTCTTACTGGAGATGTGCAGATCAGGCCCGAAGCTAGCTGTCTCATCATGACCACCGAGATCCTCCGAAGTATGTTGTATCGGGGAGCGGATCTTATCCGAGATGTAGAGTTTGTCATATTCGACGAAGTACACTACGTCAATGATCTGGAGCGTGGTGTTGTCTGGGAGGAGGTCATCATCATGTTGCCAGAGCATGTGACTCTCATTCTGCTATCCGCAACTGTCCCCAACACGTACGAGTTCGCGTCATGGGTTGGTCGCACAAAGAAGAAGGACATCTACGTCATCTCCACCCCAAAGCGTCCCATTCCTCTCGAACATTATCTTTGGGCTGGAAAAGACATCCACAAGATCGTTACAGCAGACAAGAAATTCATCGACAACGGCTGGAAAGCTGCAAACGATGTCTTGTCTGGGAAAGACAAGATCAAAGAAGCTCCTGCGAATGCAAACCAAGCTGGTAGAGGCAGTGGTGGTCGCGGAGGACCGCCCGCCCGGGGAGGCCAGAACCAACGTGGAAGAGGTCAACAAGGTGGCGGGCGTGGCGCGCCTCGAGGCGGAGGACCTCCGGCTGCGAGGGGTCGTGGCAACATCGCCAGGACCGGTCGTGGTGGAGGTCGAACAACAGCCGCGCAAGATCGGAACATCTGGGTCCACCTCATACAGCATCTTCGAAACAAAGACCTGTTGCCGGCTTGTATATTCGTCTTCTCCAAGAAGCGCTGCGAGGAGAATGCAGAGGCGCTGTCAAACATCGACTATTGCAACGCTGCTGAGAAGAGCGCGATACACATGACCATCGAGAAGTCGCTGGCTAGACTGAGCAAGGAAGACCGTGACCTTCCTCAGATCAAGCGCCTAAGAGAGTTGCTCAGCCGAGGCATTGCTGTCCATCACGGTGGAATGTTACCCATCGTCAAAGAGGTTGTAGAGATTCTATTTGCCAAGACACTTGTCAAGGTTCTCTTTGCCACGGAGACTTTCGCGATGGGTCTCAATTTGCCCACTAGGACCGTAGTGTTCTCTGGTTTCCGCAAACACGATGGACGAGAGTTCCGCGACTTGCTCCCTGGCGAATACACTCAGATGGCTGGTCGTGCAGGACGAAGAGGACTCGACACGGTCGGCACTGTAATCATATGTGCGCCCGGAGCCGACGAGGCACCACCGGCAGCCAGACTCCGTCAGATGATGTTGGGTGAGCCTACTAAGCTCAGATCACAGTTTCGTCTGACGTATAACATGATGCTCAATCTCTTACGTGTAGAGGCTTTGAAGATCGAAGAGATGATCAAGCGAAGTTTCAGCGAGAATGCCACCCAAGCGCTGCTACCTGAACATCAAGGCAAGGTCAAAGTCTCGGAAGCTGAGCTGGAGAAGATCAAGCGTGAGCCTTGTGATACCTGCGATATCGACCTAGAGGCCTGCCATCAGTCTTGTGAAGACTACAAGAGACTCACCAACGAGATGCACCTGAGTCTACTCATCAACCCCATTGGACGACGGGCTTTGGCGAAGAACAGATTGATTGTCTATAAGAAGGTGCGCCGCTAATTACCGCTCGAAGAGTGACTTGTTGCTGACTTGGCCAGGACAATAAACGCACCGCCGGTATGCTAATGCAAGATGGTACTAGCAAAGGCAACGAGCCTACGGTCAAAGTCTTAGAGGTGGCGCAGCACCAAGATCGCAAGCCTGACGACCTCTTGCCATATGTCGGTCCTTTTGCAAAGTGGTTCCGCAAGTTACCGAACAACCCCAAGGATCTGATCCTCAAGGCAGCCTACGTGCCCCTGAACGATATCGAATGCTTTACCAAGACCATCATCGATGTGCCCGAATCCATTCAGAACCTGGGTCGGAAGGTATCCAAGGGTAAGTGGGTGCGCTACGGTTTGAATCCGGCGCTAACAGATATGCCAGATACCTTGAAGTTGGCCCAAGATCAGTTCCTGCCCTTGTGTGGATCTTGGGACTATGAAGACTGGGATGAATACGACTACAGCAAGATCAAGAGCCTCAAGTTCCGCGAACTGGCGGAAGCCCGCATGAAGGAGGGTCAGAATGCGGTTAGCAAAGAATGCCTGAAGTGTCCAAACTTCTTGAAACACGTACGTGTTCGTGGCTGGCTGTGTCCTCAACCCAAGCTAACCATCGTAGTTTGCTCAAGAGCATGATCAGTGGCTTATCAAAGAGAACATCCTTGCCCTCCGCCAGCTCATGTCAGATCAGAATTTACAGCTACTCCCTGACTATGAACAGCGCATACACGTACTTAAGGACCTCGGCTTTATTGACGAAGGTTCTCGCGTGGAGCTGAAGGGCAAGGTAGCCTGCGAGGTTTGCCTGTCTCTCTCAACCAGGCGTATCCATTCACTGACAGCTTTCAGATCCACTCTGCCGACGAGCTGGTCCTTACCGAACTCGTTTTGGAGAACGTCCTCGCCGAGTACGAACCGGAAGAAATTGTCGCACTACTCTCGGCCTTTGTCTTCCAAGAGAAGACCGACGTAGAGCCTACGCTAACAGCAAATTTGGAACGCGGTGTCGCCAAGATCGTTGAGATTTCTGAGAAGGTCAACAAGATCCAAACTCTGCATCAGGTCATCCTCTCCGCAGATGACTCGAACGACTTTGTCAGCAAGCCCCGCTTCGGCATGGTCGAAGTCGTGTATGAGTGGGCGAGGGGTATGTCATTCAATCGCATAACCGACCTGACAGATGTCATGGAAGGCACTATTGTCCGCGTCATCACCCGGCTAGACGAGACGTGCCGGGAGGTCAAGAACGCGGCTCGGATTATCGGCGACCCGACTTTGTTCCAAAAAATGGGGACGTGTCAGGAACTCATCAAACGGTATGTGCTCTTCCCATTTAGTTTCTCTCTCATATGTCCCGTATCCGCGCCGGCGGGTTGAGCCCTGGTGTTTGGAACGCGTTGGCCCGTTGTTTGGGTCTGTTATGTGCTGGGGGTGCATTATGTGTGAAGTTTGGGTAAACTGACAAGTGTTTGAAACAGGGACATTTGCAACTGCGCAAGCTTGTACCTGTAAATGGGGCACCGAGTATTGTTCCAGAACCGCGACACAGGCGTATCCTGGTCCTTGGGTGTTCCAGGTGGGGTTATGTGTTTCAGGTCCTAGTTTAGTTCTCTGACGGGACGGATGTGGGGCCTTCTGGACATTTTTTTTCGTCCCGTTTGTTGTGCGTGTGCTCATGATGCGCGAGTCACGCCATCTGGACATTGGGATCGACCGGCTTTCGCTTATCGGTTTCACATTCCGTCTTTTAGTCGGATCCGACGTTGGGCGTGGCATAAGCATTAGGACATTGGGCACTTGCATTATCGTTATCGCATCCGAATGCATGTGGGGTAAGCAATTGTGGAATGTGTTGCCGTGTGTAGCGGTCTTATTGTCGTAAAGCTGTGTCTTATTTGATGACTACATGTGTGTGTGTGTGTGTGTGTGTGTGTGTGTGTGTGTGTGTGTGTGTAGTAAGTTCCTTTGGAACCAATTCAACAGACGGTGATTGCGAGTGTCAAAGCTGTCTTGTCTTTCAGCATTCCTTGCCCTTTCTTACCACGCATAACATGATTGTTTCTCCGGAACTATCCCAATCATAGTCTTTGTGACTGCTGTTCTTCAAAGCTATTGAACTATCTTAAGGGAAGAGTGTTAAGCGATACAGGTTATTAGACTAGTCAGTTAGTATCGCTGCTGTTAACAGTATCCGTGCCATCGTCATCTCCATCGTCGTCATCCCAATCATCGTCCTCGTCATCGTCCTCATCATCAGTATAGTAGTACCCTGTTCTCTTACTTTTCCTCTTGACAATTCCACCAACATTAACCTCCGATCTGTTCTCGTGTGCCTCAAGAAACGAAATAGCATATCCTTCATCGACGGCATCTGCGATATCATTTCCATGAGGTCTAAGCAGAGTTGCTATCAGTCAATCAGTCAGTTGTCAGTTCATCTTTGCGGTTCAAACTGTCAGTCTGGAGGTAGTGAACTGACCTGATTGACTGCCAAGACATTTTTTAGAATCGCGAACTGAGACT